>NC_046159.1:137667978-137697978 GCF_011064425.1 Rattus rattus | reverse complement strand
CAACACACAGAGCAAGAAACATACTTTCTACACTCAGCACCTAATAGCTTCGTCAGCAGCCCCTCCCAGACCCTGCCCTATACCTCTGCCTATGGATTTGAGTATCAATGATAAAACTGAGTAGATAGTGAGCTTTGTTTTGCTGTGATTTTGATAAGAATAAAGGAAGCTGGCATGGGCGAGATCGGAGCAGGATGGAATTGATAGAGTAGCTATTGATTTTGTTTTTTTCTGTACATCAAGCATTAAGTATGGAACTTAGACAATACAGGAAAAACTCTATGCGGGAGGAGCAGATCATTTCTAGTGTGGATTAAAAGAAAAGAAAGGGCAAGGTGCAAAGAAAGCTGTGTCAGCCCTGGAGGACAAGAAGGGACAGAAATCAGGGGACCCTGGATAAGGTAGTCTACTTGAGATCATCAGGAAGGTGTCCCTGAAGGAGTGGGGCTTAATCAATGCCCAGAATGCTGCACACTGTATCTTCTCATATCTGCAAAAATCTAGATTTTCAAAAATATATCAAAGTAAAATGAGACTGCTTGGGGAACTGTGGGGGAAGAAGAGGGTACAATAAAAGGGGTAAACGTGAACAAAAATTGCTGTATATGTGTATGAAAAAAATCTCATAATTAAAACTATTGTTATACATAAGTAATATGCAATAATGAAAACACCCCAAACTATGAAATGGGGGTCACCCAGAAGAGTAGGGGGAAGGGCATAGCAGACCACGTGGTTCAGAACTAAAGGTTGCCCTTGAGATAATAGAGAGGGTGATTTTTCATCTGGACTCGCACTGAGAACTATTTGGAAGCAGACATTTCAGGAAAAGCAAAGCCATGGGGTCGTAGTTTAGAAGAGTTTCAGAGAGATCAGAAATCAGATAATGAGGTTGGGCAGTTGCCCTGGGAATTGGAGACATGGCGCTCAGGGGCAGCCATGGCTGTTTTGCTGCTGTGTGTCCATTGCATTTGAAACAGATGGCTTCTCTTTTGCCTTGTTGATTTTTTTCTGGGAGTCTTTATACTGAGTGTGCACTCAAACTTCAGGGTGGGCTGGGTAAATCCTTCGGTCACTTAACTCGCTCCCTTTCATGTTGGCAGAAGGAAAAGAAATCATTCGTGTTCTCTTGGGTAGTTTAAGAGCCTTTACCTTCTCGATTTACTCCAGTGTGTGTGACTAATTGGAGTTCACAACCATTGTGACCATGACCATTTTCAAGTGATGAACTCTGGCTTGGAAAATACTACAACTCTACAAAAAAAAAAAAAAAAAAAGAACGCGTTGCCTTGAACTTGTAAGCCTTCTGCTCAGAACACGCAACTTGAATTAACATGGCATTGTACGTGTCCAGTAATTACTGCGTCTTTTTTCTTTCAGGCTCCCATTGGGATTTTAACGTCTACGAACTCTTCGAGAATAATTGAACATCAAAATTCCTTTAAGTTAAAGACTTTTAATTCTATTGAACTTTTTTTGTGGAGTATTTTATGACTTGTCTACTAATTTGAGATTGGGTTGAACAAGATTTTGTCACTATTTAAAAGATTTGGGTTTTCTTTTCTGATTTGTTTGTCTTTTAGTTTTGAGTAGTAGTCTCCATCCAGATGCGTTTGCCAGGCTTTGCACCCTTGCTTCTGGATAGACAGTGTTATGGATGTTAGTTCCTGGATTTGGCACTTCAACCCCCACAGGATGGCTGCAACTTTGTTGGTTTCCTCAGGATCGTGTCACGCACTATTTTCCCAATCATTATAGTGACAATAAATACTCTTTTCCTAATTTTGTTCACATTCATTTTTTTTATAAAAGGGCTCTATTACTCAAAGCTTCCATCCAATAGTAAATTTTAAATAATTCATATAACTAGATATGATAAAATTTGAAAACTAGATTTGATAAAATTTTTATTAAGTCAATAATAGCCTTAAACACACACACACACACACACACACACACACACACACACACACACACACACACACACACATGACTATACATGGACTGACTCAGGCCTCCAACTGCGTATGTAGCAGAGGATGGCCTTGTTGGGCACCAGGGGAAGGGGAAGCCCTGGGTCCTGCCAAGGTTGGACACCTAGTGCAGGGGAATGTTGGGAGATTTTAAAGGGGGTAGATGGGGGGAACACCCATATGGGGGAGGGGATAGGGGGCTTATGGGCAGGAAACCAGGAAAGGGAATAACATTTGAAATGTAAATAAAGAAATATATCCAAAAAAAAATAAAATCAGGAATCATTTAAAACAACATTTGAAATGTAAATATAATATATGTATATGTATATTTCTTTTTCAAAAGAAATAAATCAGGTTAAAATAGAAATAAATTGAGATGTTTTTCGTGGGATCCGTGACAGTCATCTTCCTCCGCTCAGCCTATCCACCCTCTGTCTGTGTGTCTGAGTGGAGCTCCTCACAGAGGTCACAGCTGGGCAGGGAGTCCCTCAGTGAGCATGGCTGTGCTCATAACTTTTGCTGTCACTGATGCCCTGTTATCTACATGAAGGTCACATGGAGCTCTTGTGCCTTGATAAACTTCTTCAGGGGCTCTCTCTCCTTTTACTCTTGCCTCATAGATGCTTGACAGAGGCCATAGTGACCAAGGTAGTCATGCCATGGACATAACTGGGAGGAGTGTAGCTGCCAGTCTTGACAACACCCCATGTACTCATGCCCTGGTAGTCAATGTTCTGCCACCAGAATTCCCACGTCCCTCATGATCAGAACAAAGCTGAGACTGAAAGCAGCAACTGTTTTTCTGTTGTTTTGTCCTTTTTTAAAATTTCCACTTGCTACACAAACTATGCAAAATTTGAACATCTTTCTGCTTGCAGTACCACGTCCATATTAAACTGACAGGGCGGAGAGCATGGAGCATTACAAACTGGGGGGGAAACACCCACTGTAATAAAGGGACGAATGAAGCTTGACTCTGTATACATTTAAAGTTTTTAGCCAACATGATGAAGGCTTTTCAAGCTAGGAAAACACCTCAATATGTGCACGTGAGGCAAGACGTGTCTTTCACTGGGTCAAAGGCTAATTCCTTTACGTCACTTTTTAGTAGCTTCCCTTTTGCTTTGTTTGTTTCTTCATTGGTTGGTCAGTCAGATGGGTTTTTGGTTGTGAGCCTACCCTTTAACGGCTGAGCCATCTCTCCAGCCCGGTCAGATGAGTTTTTGTTTGTTTGCTTTCATTTTTGTTTGGAGATGGAGTCCCTCTCTATGGCCCTGCCTGTCCTGGAACTCACTACATAGACCAGGCTGGTCTAGAACTCACAGAGATGGCACTTGTCTCTGCCTTCCAAGGGCTGTGCACCACTAGCCTGGCTTTACTACTTTTTTAAAACTTATTTATTTATTTATTTATTTATTTATTCATTCATTCATTCATTCATTCACTTTACATCCCAGTGGCAGCCCCCTTGCTCCTCTCCTCCCAGTCCTACCTTCACATGTCCCTCCCCCTCCTCCATCTCCCCCTTCCCTTCTCCTCAGAGAATAGGGAGATACCCTTGAGTACCTGCCTGCTCCTGGACATCCAGTTGCAGCAGGACTAAGCAAATCCTTCCCCTTTCATGTCCAACTAGGCAGTTCAGCGAATGGAAGGGGGTCCAATGGCAAGCAACAGAGTCAGAGACAGCCCTCATTGTAATTGGTAGTGAGCCCACATGAAGACCAAACTGCACATCTGCTACACACGTGTAGGGAGCATAGGTCCAGCAACTGCATGCTCTTTGGTTGGTGGTTCCATCTCTGTGAGCCCCATGGGCCCAGGTTAGTTGATCTGTAGGTCGTCTTGTGGTGTCCTTGACCCCCCATCTTGCTAAGTCCTATCCCCAACTCTTCCATAGGACTTTTACCAGCTTTTTTTTATGTACCAATTTTCTGTTGCTGTCACAAATTGCCCCCCAAAAATTATTATACTTCTTTACTTAAACAGAGAAAAGGATTATTTAAGCTCACGGTTTTAGAGTCATTAGCCAATGGTCACATGACTTCTTTGCCTTGGGAACATCATGGCAGGAAGTATGTGTTAGAGGAAAGAAGCTCCCTCCTGGATGAGGGTCCATGTCTCAGTGTTTTAGAAGTCACTCTATAAGGACCTTCCATGAAGCCCCAACTCCTACACACTCTACCGTCTTCCAGTTGCTGTGTAGTCCGTTGATCCCATCTTATATCCTCGAGATCCAAATCATAGCAGACAAAGGCCGAAACTTTGATCTTGCTTGATGGACTGAAACAGTAACATGAAAATAAGTAAATTGTTCAGCTGGAATCCTGGAACTTACTCTACCCTACTGAGTAAGAAGCCACCTGGTCAGTTGAGGCAGCCTCTTTATTGTCTTGTTTCTTTGCAGTACTGTTCTCTGGTGTCTGATGTCACAGAATGGATCCCAATTTTCAATGTCAAGGAAGCATACGACTCTCAGTTAATCTTTATAGCTTCTTTTGGGGGGGTTCTTGTATGTATGTATGTATGTATGTATGTATGTATGTATGTATGTCTGTATGTATGTATTCGCTTTAAATCCAGGTCACTGCCCACCTCTACCCCCAGCCCTCTCCTCACACAGCCCCTCCTCCTCTCCATCCCCTTCTCCTTCGAGAAGGGGGAGGTCCCTGCCTGGGTACCAACCCACCCTGGCACATCAAGTCACTGCAGGACCAGGAGCCTCCTCTCCCACTGAGGCCAGGCCAGGCAGCCCAGTTAGGGGAACAGGACCCACAGGCAGGCAGCAGAGTCAGAGACAGCCCCTGCTCCAGTTGTTGGGAGACCCACATGAGGATAAAGCTGAGCATATGCTCCGTACGCCCAGGGTCCAGTAGGTTTCTTGGCGTCTGTGCCGGCTGTGTATACCAACTGGCCTCATTCCTCATTGCAAATGGTGAGTGGGGCCCAGGTAAGTGAGGCTCCATTCAGTTTGCCACAAACGACTGCTTTATTTTCAAAATCCTAGGCAAAGGTGAGGTTATTGATATTGCAGAAAAAATGAAGAATATTCATTGAAGGATATTCAGTTTTGACCGTTTATAAAATTATTCTTTCAGGGCTTAAGTATATTTTTAAGAATTCATATCACAAAAACATGTCAACTTTTAGGATGTTAAAAGTATACCCTTTTGAAATTAATTCTCTTCATATGGTCATTTTCACATACCTTTCAAAATCTCATTAATATGTGTCTTTTGGGGAATTCAAATTTTTCTGTCCTTTCATTATTAAAAAAAATCCCAAGTAATTATCTTAGTTCAAATAAACTATGCTATCTGGTGTAAGTCATGTCACCTTCAATAAACTGTCAAAAATCATTCTTTAATTATGCAACCTAAACATGAGTTTTTTTATGTTTATTTTATGTACAAGTGCTCTGCTACACACACACAAACACACACACACACATACACACACACACACACACACACACACACACACACACACACACACACACACATACACACACACACACACACACACACACACACACACACACACACACACACACACACACACACACACACACACACACACACACACACACACACACACACACACACACACACACACAAACACATACACACACACACAACATATACACACACACACACACATACACACACACACACACACACACACACACACACACACACACACACACACACACACACACACACTCCTGCTCAGCAGAGGAGAGCACCTTGTGGGGACTGGGGAATTGAACTCAGGACCTCTGGAAGAGCAGCCAGCACTCTTAACCATCTCTCCAGACCCTGAACATGAATTTTGACTCATTATAACCTGAGAAACAAAACACCAAAAGAAATAAAGTATACGAACCACAGTGGTAACTTTTATTTTATCTTGATTATAGTAGAAAAATTTTTAAATTAACGTCTTCGTGTCTGGCCTTGACTCACTTTTATAATCTGCCGTACATATCCGTTTGTGAAAATCACTTTTTAACTTCTTGTCAGTTTTTCAATAAGTTATTCTACATTGTCGGATTTAATAATACTATGCCATTGTTCAAAAAATGCAAAATGCCATATTAAAAGTGTTAGGTTTTATCTATTAGGTTAAAATCATTAACTTTGTTTCTGTTATGTTCTACTCTCTTTTATTCCTTACCAGAAAACCTAAAAGAGTAAAGAGCCTTTCGGCTGACAGACAGCCTTTGAAGAATAACTGTTTGAGGTGAGAATAAATTGATAGTGTAGTAGCAAGGATATGGTGATAGCTGTCCCAGGGGATAGCTTATGCAAAATGACAGAGGCCTGCCCATCACTGCACATGGAATACTGACACTCTTGATTTGAATAGGAGAGCGTTTCTGTCTTGCACCTGCTCCAGAATATGACTAGCTGTCATGTATTCCAACAAAAGAAAGGAAAAGCTGTCACTACAATTTAAGAAATATGCATAGGCATACGAAAAAGCAAAAACATTTTGAGCAGTTAGAGTTTATTTTTATTGCTCTATTATGCCCTACTGGTCCCTTTAAGTTTTGGCTCGGTATTCTGAATGTTTTCTGACGAGCTCATCATTATGATGTCATCGTTACAGAAAGCCACTGAATTATTGAAGAGAGCTTGCGCTCACCCGGCAGGAGCAAAAGGTTGGAGCATTTGTGACTCCTGGCTTTTCCGTGGCTTATGGCAAAAATCACCTCCATCTGAGACACAAATGCAGTTTTAGGATTTCTCCTGGATGTAAAATTTAAAGCAGATAAAGTTGAAACTGGATCCTTAAGTTTCTGTAAACAAAAATGATAGAGTAAAAATGTATTTCAAAATTAGAAGATGAAAGGCTTTTGAAGGGATTCAGGTTCCTGTCTCGTTGGCTTCTGTTTCCGCCTTGGAGTTTGTCAAAAATACTTAAATACAACTGCCTTTTCACAGCATTTTTTTAAAAAAACTGCATGTTGGTGTTTTCTGAGTTAGGGAGCCTGTCAAATTTCCCAGCAAGTGTTTCCTCCCATGGTTTTACACGCCGATTTTCTCTGCTTCTGTCTTTTCATTTTCATCTTCCTTTTAAAACGTGCACGAGACCCAAGATTGTAACATTGTAAACACCCAAATGCATATATTGAGCGTCTACAGGTATGAAGTACACTTACGACCTCACCTGACTCAACATTTAACAAACGTTTTTCAAGGGAAGCGGCACAGTAATTTTCTTCCCCGAGAGCATTCACTATTGGGAATTATCCACTTATTTCATTGCTACTGATATTTAAAACGTCTTTGGATCTCTCCTTTTGAAATGCCCTTAGCAACCTGAAGAACATTTAAAGTCCATAAATATTCAGCAGCGTGGGCCATCAGTCTTCAAGGGTGATTGAGGGACAAGGGCACAGTATTTATTTTTGAAATATGTAAGAAGACGTTCAGAACCATAAAAGATGAACAGATAAACTGGTTGTTTCCAATAATCTATTTTTCGTCGCAGTCACATGTTTGTGAGAAGAAAATTGGAAAAGCAAGGCAGAAGCGGGAGAGAGCTGCACGACATCAACTTGCAAAGAAAACCACAAAATGGCCTCAGAGATTGTTAGAAAAATGTAGAGGATTTCCACAGTGACAAAAAGCATGCAATTATCTGCAACTCCTTGGCAGCCCATGAAACACAGATTTTTGTAGACTTCCCTTTCTGTGACCAAGACGGGTAAGTAAATCCACAAAGGGAAGTAAAGTAAATGAAAACCGAATCTGATTAGTTCTTCTTAATCCCCTGCCACCCACTTAGCATCAGTTTCTCCAAAAGGGTCACCCCTCACTTTACTGATTCTTAACGGGGAGACAGCAAAACTTTGTCGACCTGCTGCGCATGCGCCGTATAGGTACCACGCAACCAAGATGGCGATCAGCCTCGGACAGGTTACAACACTCAGCAGTTTTCATGTTAGGAAGATATAATCCGATGAGGGATCGAAACCAACCATTGAATTCTAGATGCTACCCGAGGACGCATCCTAACTGCACAAGTTTCTTCATGGCTCAACTCAAGACCCTGAGTGCTGTTCTTGGAATAGAAAAATCAAGTGGCTGACGTATCAGACCTTGCCCTGGTTCTGCAGTGACACTCATGTGATCCTGACAAATGACTTGGAGAAAATGATGGCTTTTCTCATTTTATAAATAAATCATTTGAGACTGAAACTGCCAGAGCCTCTATTTCATGCAGAAATTTAAAGACACAAACCAGTGAAGACAAAATTAATTGCCCAAGGTCATGTAGTTAAGACACGGATCTCTGATGTGCAGCATATAGGTTTCTTTTTCCTGTTACTTCGTGAGATAACTGTTGTAACTTTTATTTTTGAAAAATAAGCATTCTTTAAGAAGATTTTCCTGAGAGGAAAAACTCACATGTCAGTGAAACAAAACAGTTCTAGAGGCAACGCTTTCACAGCTGTGTCTGGTCAACCAGAAAAATCTGTGCTTGGTTTAAAACTTGATAAGGAGACTTTTACTTCTTATTAGTCTTTTCTTGGGCTCTGATTCTTCCAGTGCTTTCCAAGTCAAATGTTTACATTGTTCATCATAGAAAATCCAAGTGAACATGATTGATTATATTAAAGGTTATCTTCTAACCATCAGGAAGGCAGCCACTAAAGCCCTAGAGACTCCAGGTCCACTTGTAGGAGGTTTTGCGTCTGATGCTTAATCCCCAAAATGGCTACACTGTGTATAAAATCAACATTTTTATACACGATTGCAACAACTGTATTTCACATAAAATTTACGTTCTAATGGGCGTCATGTTCTATGGACACAGAGACTAACTCCCAGAAGGCATGTTTCCATATCCTCTTCTATTTGTCACTAGTCTGCAGAAGATACATGGATGCTACTTTACTTAAAATTTAAAAAGAAAGTAAAGCCATTTGTAATAGAAAAGGATTGATGGACTCTTTGTAAATATCTCCAATTGCCAACTTTTCTTTTTATGAAAATAGAGCAGAAACACAAAACATCTGTGGTTCACAATGCTCACCCGGGTGTTTGATTCTCTATAGTTCCTCAGATGCCTGGCAGAGCATCTCCAAAATAGGCCGTAGCAGTCTCTGACCTTCCACCTTCTCGTTTGTTGGAGTGTGAGAAAGATAAAGGCTGGAATTGCTTAGATAGCGAACCATTTTCATTTTTTTTTTAAAATGAGCCATATTGAACGTTATTAAACAGTGATTAGGTTGTACTATTTCACATGTACTTTTTGAAATTTTATAGTAATATAGCATTTTAATGATAAATGCATTTTGAATTTATTGAATTTAAATATTTTCTGGTACCTTTCATAATAATGTTAAACCCTCAAATCCCTTTGCTATATTTTTCCTCTCCGGGTAAAACAAGTCAGAGAAGAGAGAGGGAAAGGAAGCTACTTCAGAGAGGTCAGTTGAGTTTATGAGGTGAGTTTTACAGAGACAGGGTGAACATAGAGCAAGACAGAATTAGTCAGAAAATGAGAAGAGGGCAGAAGATTAGAACAGATTGCTAGATTTAGTCTGAGGCTAAGCAGAACAATTCAGTCAGAAGCCAAGCAGGAGAAGCCAGTTTGAATTCGTCAGCTCGGAAAGCCAGCCCGAACAGCTGAGTTGAACCAGTCAGCTAGAGTTCGTAAAGGGCTAGAAAGGGTGAGCTTATTCAGCGGTAAGTCTCAGAGGCTGACACATTTTAGGTCTAGAGAAGATTGTACAGAGGCTAGAAGTGTCTCCATACCAGACATAGGTTAGCAGACAGAGGCAGTAAGCTTGGAGACAACAATTACTACAGGAGAATAAAGTTGCATTAGCGAAACCCATAGTTAAATTACTATATTCATTAAAAACACTAACGTTACAAACACTGACCATATCAATTATAGGTACAGATATGGATGAACTATCACTTTTCACCTTCCCATTAAGGACAAGAAATGGCCAGATGTGGTAGCTCATGCCTTAATCTCCATACTTGGGACACAGAGGCAGGTAAATAAGCTAGGTCTACATAACTCTGAACTCGAAATCCACATGTATATTAACAACAATAAAGCAACAAACACATTATGGTATGGCCATAAAATGGAATACCATTCAGAAATAAAAATTATTCTCGCATAAAACATTTAAGAATCTTTATGCGAGTAAAGCTAAACGAAAAAGGAGCATTGTCTATCACTTTATATAAAAGTCTAAAAAAACCAAAAGCCAGGTGGTTGGTTTCCTGGGAACAGGAAGGAACACAGAAGAGGGTCTGCAACTGCACAGGAAGACCCTTGGTAAGATGGTGGATGTTTGCCACCCTGATGAGGCTGTGTTTGTAGAGGAATCTGTCAAAACCCTCTGTAGACTCAAATATGCAGACTCTTCTGTATGTGAACAGTGTCCCATTTAGACCATTATAAATAATTCCCCCATCAAAACCCCCAGAGTATCCACATCTTAGTGTTAGTACTCTTTTATTTCTCAATTTGGAAGCTGCTTTCATAGATTTTTAATCTGGGTGTGAACACCACAGTTTTACTCCACGTGAGAAAACCCACTTGCACATATGTACTTTTCTATAAATATGGAACAGTTAAACAACCCCAACCTCACCAATACATACATACATACATACATACATACATACATACATACATACATACATATATACTCTGAGAAGCTTACTTTCAGGACACGCAGAAGCAGGCCAGACACACAGTAAGCTAAGAGACATTGTTTATTCCTTCCTCTTCCTCTTAACGTTGGAGAGATGGAAATGCGAGTGGGAGACAACGTGCCGAAGCAGTGGCTATTTCATTTCAGTTCAGGCCACAGATGGGTTTGGGGTTTTATTTTGCTTTCTTATGAATTTTTCCAGTCAGTGAAGGACTGGCCCATGAAGGTTATCTTAAGAACAATTATCCTGACTCCCTACGAGTATTCCTTCCTCATGCACAGCCTAAGCCACAATGATTAGCATCAGAGTCCTTCAAAGCTGTGGGCAGAGCTCACATCAGCAGTTTACGAGGTACAGTACAACTAGTTTTTCGGTTACCACAATGGAACCGGTATGGTCTTTGGGACAAACAATTGTGAAGAGAAATGCTATTTAAGATAGAAGACCTCCTACTAGTAGAAAAAAATATAGTAATATTCACAGAGCAACATAATCAAAATAATAGTAATAATAAATGCAACAACATTTTGAGTAAACAAAACAATTAGGAAAAACCCATGTATCACACATGTTTAATACGTTTCATTGCCAACGACTAAGTGGAAAAATCTTTTATTTATTTAGAATATTACTGATTATCAGGGCAAAAAAGAAAGACGTGCATGATACTGAACTATATAGTTTCGTTTAGAAAGTGATTTATAAAATAAAACTGACATAATAATTCTATATAATTAAAATAGACACACTCCAAAAGTAAAGCACCATTAGTGAGATGCTTTGAATGCAGGAGACACTTAGAGCAATGCAGGCTTTCATGACCAGCTTGGGGTGAAGGAGGGAGAGGTGGTGAGGCATGCTGGGAGAAAAAAGGCTGCATCTACAGTAGAGCAGTAGACAACTGGTTATTCCCCGTAGGTTTCTCAAATGTCACCTCCTGTGATCTTTAGCTGTATGTCCTTTGCAAAGTGCCAAAGATTCTATTCTGTTCTCAAAGCATCCTTCTCGCATAGGAGGGAGGGAAGTTGGCCTGACTCCCAGCCAAGGTCATCTCTCTTTACCTGACAGTGATTTTAGGAATGGGTTATCTCCTAGGACCCTTCAAGAAAGAGTCTTCTCTCTTAAGTAACTTACACAGAAGACGCCCTTCTCGTCAGGAAATTACTTAGCTGTGATTCTTATTGTAAATTTTGGTTCTCTTACTGTGTTTATGGGCAAAGTTGGTGTGTGAAAGGGACAGAATGAAAATCAGAACGTTGCCCTTAGTGAAGTCATAAATTACCCAATGCCAAAGCTGCTCCTGACTGAGCCATATAACTTTGAAGGCTTAGTTTGAGCCTCAGTTTTCTCAGCTCTAAAATAAAGGTCACTTTTTTTACTTGATCTCCCTAGGATCCTTCAGCTCTGCCTGTCATATACAACACAGCTCAGTGTATCCTCAGAAGACACGAAGTTTTTAAAGTAGCCTAGGACCTAACAGTTAAAAGATTCTGAGACATTACAAATACCACAAGTCAAAATCTGTCTAGTATTGGTATAAAGTGAGAAATGCCAGGTAAGAAGCAATAGTGAATTGCAAAACCAGGGACCAGGTCCCAGGTTCCTTTTACATTGACCAAAATACACAGGGTTGGTCCAAATAGACTCACCTCAACCAATTTTCTTTGAGCCTTTTTTATCTTCATATGGAGATATTTTGTAAGTTGGGGTAATTCACAGTACTCTTAATCTACAATTTTGAACTTTTTGATTAAAGTAGATTAAATGGAATTTTTTTTGTGTGTGTACTAGAGGGTCACGGGAATCTGTCCTCTCTTTCACACTCCATGGTGTTACTAGTGTTTGTGAGCATCTATTGTTCTAAAGCCATTTTACCTTGGGCTGGGCTTGTGCCCATTTTAGAACTGAAGGACCTTTTAACAGTTTGCTGATATTCATTTCCAAAACCAAAGGGAAAAGGAAGGGGTCATTGTACTACATGGGATCATGTACTTACGAAAGCCCTTATTTCACTCCTGAGTGTGTCTGAGAAGTAAACATTTTCCCAGCAGAATATTTTCTTTTCTATTTTTCACAAAGTGGTTGTCCTTGTGAGGTTATTGTTTGTTTCATAAGACCGGGTCTCAGGTAGCACGGACTGGTTGGAACTCACTACACAGTCAAGTGTGAACTTCAATCACAGAGGTGGGATGTTGTATCCTGAATGTGGGTAGTACTATTCCATGGGCTAAGCTTCCTAACTGCATGAAAAGAAGGGAGCAAGGTGGATCCTGGCATTCAGAGAGTTCTGCTTCATCATTGCAGAAAGCATTGTGGTCTCAGCCGTTTCTCATGATGTCCTGCATTCCTTGCTTCTCAAACTGAAAGCCAAACCCTTCTTTAGGTTGCTTTGGTCAGGCAGTTTTTTGGTTCACAGCCATAAAGCTAACATTTAGCAATAATTTCACCACCGTGAATGTAGGGCCTGTGTCAAAATAAACCCAACATTCTGGAAGAGGAGAGAATCCAGATGTGATCAGATCATGTGGCCTCTGCATAAACCACATTTAATATCAGCCCTGCCCTTCAACTTGGCAGTTCCATGAGCTATTTAACTCTTCTGCCTCAGTCAATTTCGGGAAAGGTTAGCGTCATTTGTAGGTTTCAGGAATCATATCCATGGGCTGATGGGAGCGTCCGTGGCTCAAGTCTCAGTGCATTGATTCCTAACATGGTGGGATTGCCCCTGATTTGACCAATATCAGCAAGTGGTTCTCTGCCTCTCTCCCCATGCTCCATGCTCAGAACTCACTCTTCTTGTCAGCCTCAGGGACCAGCTTGTCTCACAGCCACACCCTTTCCTTTGTAAGGAAAGGGACTGTCAACACCCAGACAACAATCCACTCTAGAAAATTTTGCTAATTTTTTTTTTTTACAACCAACAGCTGAACCAACTGAGAACGTACCACAATGATAGACCACAGGAAGAGACTTTATAAACATAGTGAAGCCAACCACCATCTTAGAAGCAAAACTTCATGGTCGTATTTTTATTTTCAGCAATAGCGGTCCAAATGTATGAGAAAGGAAATATTTTATTTCGAAAACTGATGCTTCTGTTTATCGAGAGGGTGCACTTTAAACTTGAAGACACACACACACACACACACACACACACACACACACACATGTATATATCTGTTCAAAGTTTCTTGCTCCAAAACTCAGCAGCCTGGCAACTAATAAAGATTCAGTGCAAAATTCTGGCTCCTTAGCCTGGACCTCACGCTCAGAAGCTGCCTTTTTGAGGTCATATAGAATGTTATACAACATTCGTTAGATCAGCATTTTTGTGGCAAAGCTGTGACCTAATTAAAGGCGTGGCTTTTCATATCAACCAGGTTTTTGTTTTGTTTTGTTTTGAGGACACAAAGTTATACAACCTACGTGGATTTCTAAAAGTAAATATAGCAACCATTCTAGCTGAACCACTGTCCCTTTCTGGTTCTCAGGTAAATGACTTCCCTAAGCTGTGGATGGGGCATTGGCTCTGCGTTTACAACACAGCTGGTCCCTACTCCTCTCCCCTTTGGCTGAGAAGAGAAACTGATCGGGAAGGTGGGTGGAGAAGGAACATAGGTGAGGAAGAAGATGGCAGCCCAAGATGCTTCCAAGAGGCTTGTAAGCGAGCAGAGGAGCGACGAAGGCACCGTACAGCTCGCTGACCCACGCTGCCAGACTCCTGCGCTTCTCACCCATGGATTCTGAGAAGGATTTCGTGTAGCTTCTCAACACATTATGACACATGATATGCGAGCCTTTTGTCGGGCTCTGTCTTATTTCTGCTCTCTCCAGTGGAAATGAACAGAAACACACATTTTAAAAAGTTTTCTTCTAATGTGTATCCGTGGACTTGGACTCATTGAGCGTAAAAGCAAACCTTAGGAGTAGCTTCATTTGGGTCTGAGCATGCCCAGAGTCTGTCATTGCTGTCGTCCGAATATGAATTTGTTCCTACGCTACCTAGGAAAGCTCTATTTAAAAAATAAGAAGAAAGTTATACCTAAGGAGTCCCTTTGGCTGCAGGTAGCATGAATGGTGCAGTTTGTAATGATCGTGAGATTTTTGGGTTCTCTCTCCTGTGTTTCTTAGCAAAATTAGATTTGTGACCAAGTCCACATTGATGGAAATCCTCGGCACACATGACATTCTCCTTTTATGTCAACGGACTCGTATGAAAATGATGCCTAGCGTAAATGTTTGCCTTGAGAAAAAGAAATATTTTTTCCTTTTCCAAAAACGCTCTAGATTTCTACCTTAGTTACTTTTCTATTGCCGTGATAAAACATCCTGACCAGGGCAACTTCTAAAACAAAGTATTTAATTTTCGGCTCATGGTTTCAGAGGGACCATGATCATCAGATAGGATCCTTTCAGATAGGATCCATGATCATCGTGGAGGGGAGCATGGCAGCAGCCTTGGTGCCGGAACAGTAGCTGAGAGCACACATCTTGATCCACAAGCGGTAGACAGAGAGAACTAAGTGGGAATGACTTGAGTTTTTGAAACCTCAAACAGTGAGTGACACACCTATTCCAACAAGGTCACACTTCCAACTCCTTCTAAAGCAGTTCCACCAACTGGGGACCAAGTATTCAAATATAAGGGCTTATGGGGACACTGTCATTTGACTTACCATAACTCATTTTAAATTTTGTGTGTGTGTGTGTGTGTGTGTGTGTGTGTGTGTGTGTGTGTGTGTGTGTATACATATACTACATACAGTCTCAGGGAGCACCCTTTATACCCTCTACCCATGTCCCATTGGTCCCAAGCAAGCATGTCCTCTATGTAGGAGTTCCTGATTGGCTGTCATTGTCTGCATCACCAGTCTCTAGGCTCTCAGGCAGGCTTCAGTTTGGCCCTCACGCAGAAGCTGCCTCTGTGGCTGCACACGTTTACCAAAGTTTGTGTGGAAGCAGCCACTGCCCTCGCAGCAGGAACTTTTCTGTTCTTCCTATACATGTAGGTGTTGAGAATCACACTCAGGGCCTCTGCAAGAGCAACAAGTGCTCTTAACCACTGAGCCAACCCTCTAGCCCCTCCCACATTGTCTCTATCTGCCTGTTACATTTAATCATCGAATATTCTTTCATTAAAAAGGAAAACCCTTTAATATGCTTCGTGTGTGTGTGTGTGTGTGTGTGTGTGTGTGTGTGTGTGTGTGTGAGAGAGAGAGAGAGAGAGAGAGAGAGAGAGAGAGAGAGAGAGAGAGAGAGAGAGAGAGAGAGGAGTTTAGTGTGGCTGCCATAACTCACAGTTACAGGCTACGTGTCACAGAAATTTCTTCTCAGAATTTTGGTGCTAGCGACGAAAGTTTCTGCTGAGACTTCCCTTGTTGGGTTGTCAGTGTTTGTCCTGTCCCTGGGACATCATCTAGCCCTTCTGTTCCTTCTAGCGTCTAAATGTCTTCTTAATGGAGACACTCATTCCTACTGGGAGAGAGCACTTTCTGATGATCTCAGTTTAACCTTAAAGATTTTATTTCCAAAACAGTCATCCTCTTAGGTACTGAAGATTAGGAATCCAACATAAGAATTTTCAGGGAGCTGTGGATATAGCTCAGTCAGTAAAGCGCTTGTTAAAGGAATGTAAATATACACATGTATATATGTGTATATTATATGCACTATATATCTAGATATATTTAAATCTATGTAATATCTATTTATATAAATATCTATTTATCTATCACATTATATGTATATCTATATATCTATATTTCTCTGAGAGAGAGAGAGACAGAGAGAGAGACAGAGAGAGAGACAGAGAGAGAGAGACAGAGAACCAATGCCACTTAAGCCCCTGTGACACAGGAAAGTGGTTTCTCTGTCATCTGAGAATCTCGTAGTTACAATCCAATCCAAGCCTTCAGGCTGTATGTGCCATGGTGGGCTTCCTTTCTGGACCCCGGTCTGCCTTCTGGATCACATTATCCTCTGGATCACGATCAGTAGGAGGGAAGAAGGGGAAAGCACATCCCAGTACGTTCTACTTACTATTTCTGGCCACACTGCTTTGGTCAAAGGGCAGGCAGTCATGGGCCCACAGCTAGGTATTAAACGGCTGGGAGGTGAGCTAGATATTCATGAGTTTAGCAGAAAACACAGTTTACTTTGGGCCAAAGGAGACATAGATATTAGGGGACACTTAATAGAGACAGGCTTTTATTGCTGAGACCTAAAAGACCTAAGGTCTCCCCTTAAAGGTCAAGTATTGAAGGCGTGGTCTGTGGTCAACGCAGTGAGGAGGTGAGAACTCAGCAGAGGAAGTTAGTTCCTGTGGGTGGGGTGAGAGAGGCATGGAGCCCTGGTTCCTTTCTCTGATCTTTCTGCCTGTGCCTTCACTGCCAAGTGTGAGCAGCTCTCCTCCTCCCCACACTTCTGCCCCTATGTTCCTCAGGGCCAGCAAGGCTGTAGATTGTCATCAGTCTGTGGATTGATATCTATATGCAGGTGAGGACAGGCACAAAATAAGACAAGGTCTGTGATTGGGCAGTGAAAAAGAAAGGCAGGCGTGGGCGGAAGAATTTTGAAAGGCGGGAGAGGGAGGAGAAGAGGAAGAAGAACCAAGGCGGAGGTAGAGAAGGATGACACAGATATGTGTGGCTTTAAATGGCCACAGGTAGCTATGAATATCTTGTAAGGGACAGATGGTTACAGGACAGTTTGTCTTATCTAGGTGGGCAGTTTATATGAGTATCAATTGGCTCTGAGTTTATTGTGTGGATGTTTGGTGGGGTGAGAATTTACTGACATAAATCTGATGGATAAATTACAAGCTTTTAGAGTTTGATATTGTCGGGTTGCAGGGCTTGTGACAGCTAACCGAGAGTTGGGCTGTTGCTGCTGGGGCTGGCCATGGCGGTGTGAGATGCTGCAGGGCCCAGAGAGTAGCTGGAGGCGGTGTGGGATGGAAATTGGGAGCTTAGCGAGTTGGGTGAAGATGTTTTGAGAGCTCTGGGCCAGACAGTCTGCCCAGTCTGGCTGACTGAGAGCCATGTGGCCGATGATGCCTGCCATAACGTGGGACGGTGTTCCTTTTTAAAAATATTTACTACTACAGTGCTCCAGCACCTGGTTTCCATACAGAAAGGGACACAGCAAGGAGAACCGAAAGACTGTTGTAGAGGAAGCGACTGGAGATCTAGAGATACACAGAAAAATGGGAAGCGGGACCAGAATAAAGAGAGAGGGCTAAAAGGAAGAAGGTTTTTATAGCTCGACTCTGACCCTTCCTGTTATGGTTGTGCCTTTTTTTTCCTTTTAAAAACTCAAAATTGCTTATAAATTCCTGTTTGAGTTTCCTTTCAGAGTGACTTTTCTACCATATTACCCAACCACCTGCCAAGCACATACTGGCTTTCAATGTATAATTCGAGGAATGGGCTTCACTGTTTATCCTTATTGAAAATTAATCGCTATAAGAACAGGTGGGAGAGAAGTCAGGGCTCTACGACTCCTGATAATGCCTGTTGACATTTCAGCTATGTAGCTACAAATGAAAAAATATGCAGAATAGGTGCTGAAAGTTACTGGCAGGACTTTAAGAAATCTGTTAAACCTCTCCCAAACACACGGTCCTCGTAAAAAAGCCACAAGACAGGAGAAACTCTATCGTGAGGAACTCTTACATTGCTAACATTGAGGTTTTCCTCCACAGTGTGACAAGCACACAGAGCCCTTGTCAAAGGCTTTGGTCTATTAGCAAAGTGCTCAGACAGTCTTAGAGTAACTTGAAAATGAGATTCTTCTGTTTTATTCTTCTCTATAGATTTCTAAGTGATAGTTCACAAAATACTTGGTATTAAAATAAACCTCTGATTTCAAAGCTTGTGCATGCCAGTGAGCGAATCCATGTGGACCTGCTGGACTTAGCCCTTAGCATTGAAGCTTAGCCTCCAGAGCTCATTCTCTCTTCTTAGAAGCTCCCCAGTTCCTGCTGGGGACCTTTTACTTTCCGAATTGGAAATGACACTTAGGAAATGGTAAATTTCAGTGTTTTCCTTTCTACCTTGCATAGAAAAGGGTCCTCTTCTGTGGGCTTTTTGTACCAACCCTTTTGGACGGAGCTGAAGAGCAGCATCCGACATAGAGTTGGTCAGATTCCCTTCTGAGAACTTGAAGTTGGTGAAAAATGAACTCATTTTGTCAGAATTTATTGATTTCTGTCCTGGTACTACCTCACTGAGCTTATGTTTAGGAATTTCGAAATCCTCCTCCTCCTCCTCACCACCATGATTACCTCCTCCGTAAGCCCAGCTTATTCGGTTCCCATTGTACTCCAACCTCGAGGCTCTGACTGATTGACCTTCTACCAACTGACTTGTAACTTGATATTGAAAAAAACAAAAACAAACAAACAAACAAACAAAAACCCCACAAAACCAGGAAAGCTCAAAAACAGCTTTAAGTCAATGATGGAATTTGGGCAGGAATCACCAATGGGGGATGGAGAGTGAATTTCAAAAATGATTCATTCAAAAAGCTGTTTTAAAAGTTTTTCACTTTAAACTCTCCATAAATATGACAACTATTCCCAATAAAAAAGATAAAACAAGTATCAGACTCTCAAAGAAAGTTTAATTTTATCAGCAGTATAAGAGATATAAAGCTACCTGTTGACTTTTCATACTAAAATTGAAGTGATTTAAAACATAACACAGGCACAAGGCTGGTGAGGAGAGCATCTTCATAAACTGGTTATTATTAATGAGTGTTCACCCTGGCAGTATGTAACTAGAACATTCAAATACACCACACTAATAGGAAGAAGTTACAGAATAAGGGGAATAGGATATGAACAGATATCATACAAATATGGGGAAAGCTGGGGAAAAAGAGAGCCCTGAGAGCTTTGAATCAGTGTCATTAACTGTGGACCATGGCAGTAAGTGGACAGAGTGCTTCAGAAACATGAGTGCTCCCAGAAAGTTATGAGTGGTTAACATAGACACGGATGTGAGATTTTCCCAACAGGGAGCTGCTGTAAAAATCTTAGGAGAGCCAGAGAGCTGTAGATCTGCAGCCAGGATCTGAAATGGGGAATGATTACTAGCAGAGAGTAACAACAACATGGATCCTCCTCTGCTCAGGCAGCTAGGGCTTCCAGAAGCCAAGGCAGGCATTGCCAGTTTCCAGTGGACAAGTCTCCCAGGTGTAGCCATGTCCTAAGCTATAGAGAGAGGATCGTGGGAAACAGAGTCCCCAGCCTTATCAAGTTGACAGTAGAATAATGCGGAAGGAACTCTTATCTTTTGATCCTGAGTTCTCATTTCATATCTGGGATTAAAATTGATAAAGTGGAGCACCTAGCCAAGGGTTTAAAAACCAACAAAACGAACAAAAAACCCAGGGCTGGTTTAAGATCCTTGCTCCTGTGTTAGTTCATTTCCCAGTACCCACATCGAATGGCTCAGAACCATGTAACCACAGCTCTAGGGATCTGATATCCTCTATTGGCCACTTTCTACACACACACACACACACACACACTCACACACACACTCTCACATACATTTGCACACACACACACACACACACACACATTCTCACATACATTCGCACACACACACACACACACACACATTCTCACATACATTTGCACACACACACACTCACACACACATTCTCACATACATTTGCACACACACACACACTCCACACACACACACCACACACCACACTCACATACACACACACATACACTCACACACTCACACACACTCACACACACACTCACAAACACTCATACACATTCACACACAATCATACACACATTCACACACACATACACACACATACACACACACATATGCACATACACATACTCACACACACATACATACATATACACTCACACACATACACATACACACTCACACACATCATCATTCACACATATGCACACATACACACACACACACACACACACACACACACACGTACGCACACACAGAGTCTTAGGGTTTCTATTGCTGTGACGAACACAGTGACCAAAAGCAAGCTGGGAAGGCTTATACTTCCACACTGTAGTCCATCATTGAAGGAAACCAAGATAGGAACTGAAACAAAGCAGGATCCTAGAGGCAGGAGCTGGTGAAGAGGCCATGGAGGGATGCTATTTAATGGCTTGCTCCTCATGGCTTGCTCAGCCTGCCTTTATATAAAATGCGGAACCACTAAGCAAGGGATGGAACCACCCACAGGGTGTGTCCCTCTCCTCATTAATCATTAATTAAGCAAATACGTTATAGCTGGATCTTAGGGAGACATTTTCCCCAATTGACGTTCCCTCCTTCCAGATAACTCTAGATTATGTTGAGTTAACAAAACAAAACAAAAAAACAAAAAAACAAAAAACAAAAAAACTACCCCCCCTACACACAGGGAAACAAGTTCCACCATATAATTGGCATAATTAAAATAGATAAAATTAGAACTAAATCAATTTTTCAGTGTGAATGGTTGAGATAAAACACACAAGGAGCTCCTCTTAAGAATAACTTAGACGGCAGGGACACCAAGGCTGCCTCTGGTTTTACTTAGTAAATAGATTCATAAGGGAATATATTAGCTTCCTGCTGTAAGTTCTCATGAAGCCCATTCCGGCCTTGAACTTGCTTTGTAGCCTATGATGACCTTCAATTTATCCCCCTGTCTCCTTTTCTCACACATTAGGATTGCAAGCACACACTACCATCTTTGACATGTGAAGTGACCTTCAGTGACATGCTTATAATCTCATGATATAGACTTTATATACAAAAGAGCACTCATTAGAGTTAGAGTTTTTGAAATACTTGTAAATGTAACAACTTTCAAAAGATATGTTTTCATTTCCACAAAGCCATGTTTTCAACAATGTCAATCCAGGACTGGAGAGATGGCTCAGTGGTTAGGAGTACTCTCTGTTCTTCCAGAGGTCCTGAGTTAATTCCCAGCCACCATGTGGTGGCTCACAACCATCTGTAATGGGAATCCAATGCTCTCTTCTGGCATGTGGCTGTACATATAGATAGAGCACTCATTTGCATAAGATAAATAATCTTTTTAAAAAAAATGTAAATCAAATTACGGGTCTCTCTTGGCTAACGTTCCAGCATGGCTCTCTACTGGGCTTCGAGCAATGCAAGTGCTCACGCAGTCTGCACAGTGCCACGGGCTTCTGCCGGTGAGTCTAGCTACCTCTCGGCTCCTCTCTCGTCTCATCCAGCTGCAGCTTGACTGGGCTTTGGTCAGCTTCAAGCACATACCCAGGTCTCTCAGAGTCCTCTTTAGACACTATTATTCAGATCTCGCCCCGCTGCTGCTTTCTTTTTGTGGTTTTGAAGGTTTGCTTCTTTATTCATGGATATGTGTGTATGTCTGCGTGTGGTTTGAACATGAGCGAAGTGGCCGTGGAAGAGGGCATCAGATCCCCTAGTGTTGGAGCTGCAAGTGGATGTAAGCCGTCCGATGTGCTCATAGGACAGGGAGCAGCAGACAAAAAGTGTTATCTGCATCTTGTCAGTAGTCAGACCTCCACTCTGGGGTTATTTTATTTCCTCTGAGATGATACAAAAACACACACACACACACACATATATATATATATATATATATATATATCAAAAAGCAAACAAGCAAGGTGAGTGTTAATTAGGTTTTATTCAGGAGGAAGAGGAAACATGTACCTGCTTTAAAAA
Source organism: Rattus rattus (assembly GCF_011064425.1). Classification (NCBI taxonomy): domain Eukaryota; kingdom Metazoa; phylum Chordata; class Mammalia; order Rodentia; family Muridae; genus Rattus; species Rattus rattus. Next base: position 137,675,586 of record NC_046159.1, on the reverse strand, counting down.
AAATTTGGTTCAGAAATGTTTCCTAAGATAGTCTTTCCGATATAATCAATGAAAAACTTCTGATACTCTGATTGATATAGTCGATTTCATTATTGAGCATAAACTCCAGGCTAAGCTGATAAATGAAAATCCTGGTGGCGTGCACTTAGCTTAGCTTGTGCTCCCTGGCTGTCTGGGGTTCCCACGGCAATGTCAAGCCTCCTTTTTGAAGACCTTTACTGGGAGCTATTTCGTTTGATTCTTATGACTACGTGAATTTTGGGATGAGTGTTGCCAGCTTTTCATTCTTCCCGTGTCCCCTAAGGCAAGTGGGTAGTGACTCAGAAGTAGCCATAGGAGACCCCTCTTGCTAACTGCTGCTGGGATAAAGTAAGCAGTAGTGGAGAATGTTCTCCACTGTAGAACACATAGCTGCTTCAGCTGAGTTTGTGACCAACACATTTCCCAATTCCATTCAGTTCTCTCTCCTCTCTCTCTCTCTCTCTCTCTCTCTCTCTCTCTCTCTCTCTCTCTCTCTCTCCTCTCCCCCTCTCTCTCATGTTCCTTTCATTCCATTCACTTGCAACTCTTTCCACTGTATCATGCCCTCTAGTTTGTCACCTCTAACACATACATTGTTCGTGAGTGACCTCAGTGACTTTACCCTACCGGATAGTTTATAACTCAGGAAACTTACTCTCCCCTTTGGGTAAACTCACTTCCTATTGAATCTCATATTGGTAGCTCAAGCCCCTTTCCAAGCTGTAGACACAAGTCTCCAACAGTTTCTCTCAGCAAACGTAGAGCGACTTTCATCATTCTTTGCTCTCTTCATCTTTCTGTGTTTCTTCTTCTTCCTGGGATAGTCAATGACACTGGCTCCTGGACATGTTTGCCAAAACTCTGAGAGTAGCAAACTTGACACCTATCTCTCTGTATAAATGTTATTCATTTCCTTTTCTTTTTTTTAATTTTATTGGTTATTTTATTTATTTATATTTCAAATGTTTCCCCCGCCCCAGCCCCAGTTTTCCCTCCACAAGCTCCCTATCTCCTCCCTCCCCCTGCCTCTATGAGGGTGCTCTCCCACCCACCCACTCCTGCCTTAGCACTTAGCATTCCCTTACCCTGGGTCATTGAGCCTCCACAGGAGGGGTTCCCCTCCCATTGGTGCCAGACAAGGCCATCCTCTGCTACATATCCAGCTGGAGCCATGGGTCTCCCCACTCCCTGTGTATTCTTTGGTTTGTGGTTTAGCCCCTGGGAGCTTTGGGAAGTCTGGTTGGTTGATATTGTTGTTCTTCCTTCAATCTTGTCCAGTTCTTTCTGCTCAGAATGCCATGACTTGGCCCAAGAAGTCATCTTCTTGCTTGGAAATTGTTATGACAAACCTTCTGACTGGTCTCCAACTCATTATTGTCTCTGACATCTCAGAGAGGATTCCAACATAAATAAGTATCAATTCTCCATCTAAAAATCTTCCAATATCCTCCCAGTGTCCATAGGATAAAGTGAAATTTTTATATAAATTCAAATTTTTATTAATATTCACCTTAATATCTATACAGTTCTTCCCAATGTGCCATGAAATTCCCAGACTATAAGATAAACACTAGTTGGGGATTTAGCTCAGTGGTAGAGCACTTGCCTAGTAAGCACAAGGCCCTGGGTTCAGTCCCCAGCTCCGAAAAAAAAAGAAAAGAAAAGAAAAAAAGATAAACACTAACATTACACAAAACTTTGAATAAATAAAACACATTGAATAGTGTAACAATCTCATTGAATAATGTTGAGACTAATTATTTGTCTAATCTACAAGGACATTTTAAATGACAACAATGTGTACAGGACTGGGGTATGATTTCTTTATCCTTTAATTTTTTATGCACATACACAATATATGTAATATATGTCAGTCATATATAACTTTACATCTCTCACTTAAATTTCCCCTAAGCTACCCTGCAATCCATCTCTCCCCAATTCTCTCGCTCTCTCTGTCTCTGTCTCTGTCCTCTCTATTCTCTCTCTCCTTCTTTGTCTGTCTCTCTGTCTCTGTCTGTTTCCACATGATCCAATTATTTGTGTCTATATTGTATAATCATGGGTATCGAGTTATTCACTGCTGGGTTACACATACTCTATCAGTGGCCACTCTCCAAGAAAGAGTCACTCTCTTTTCCACAGAAGCTATCAACTGCCAATATCTTCTAGGTAGGAGGTTTGTCCTTGGCAGCCCCTCCCTCATCTCTGCTGTAATTTAATATAGCATTTATTACATTTCAAGAAAGTGAGTTTTTAAAACTGTATTTTCTGTGCACCATACACATGGCTGGTGCCCTAGGATACCAGAAAAAGATATTGGACCCTCTAGACTTGGGTTGCAGATAGCTTGAACCTACCATGTGGCTGCTGGGAATTGAAACCAGGTTCTTTTAAAAAAAAAAATAGTTCTTAATCATTGACCCATCTCTCCAGCCCCTAAAGTAAAAATTTTCTACCAAAGCTAACCAGTAGTATCTTAGTTAATTTTCTTTTTGCTGAAACACTCTAACAAAGCAATTTAATGGAGAAAGGGTTTGTTTTTGGGTCACAGCTCAATGGTATAGCCCATTGTGTCATAGAAGTCACAGCACAAAGAGCTTAGGACAGCCGGTCACAGTGCATCTGTAGTCAGCAAAGCTTTTGCATTGCCTCTTTCTTTGTTTCCATGTGGTCCAGGACCCAACCAGCGTATGGAATGGTGCCGCCCACAGTGGGTGGTTTTTTTCCACCTCAATTAAAACAATCATGAGGCGTGCTCAGAGCCCACCACCCAGCTCATTCTAGAGTCTATCAAGTTGATAATAAACACTAATCTTCACAGGTCTTATAACCATCTTGTTAGCCATCTGAAAGGAATAAGGGATAAGAGTAAAACTGACAAATGGGACAGAGGCCATTTTATTTGCAAGGCCTTGCACGATCTGGCCTGTCGAGTATTAGAAATGTGACTAGTGGCGGCTGGAGGGATGGCTCAGTGGTTAAGAGCACTGACTGCTCTTCCATTCAGTTCCCAGCAACCACAGGGTGGCTCACAATCAACTGTAATGGGATCTGATGCCCTCTTCTGGTGTGTCTGAAGACAGCTACAGTGTGCTCATATACATAAATAAATAAATAATTCTTCAGAAAAAAAGAGAAAGCAATGTGACTAAGGTGATCAAGGGAAATAGATTTCTAAATTTATTATCTTACACAGTTTAAGGTAAAAGGCACTCATGACTAGGGCCTTTGACGGTACAGTTCTTCAGCAGTGCCTCTCATATTGCATCAGAATGAGCAGAGGGCTGAGGCCTTCCCCACTTCCTAAGAGGTCTCCAATACAGTACTTTTGAAATGAAGTCAGGATTTTCTAACACGTCCCAAGTAGGTGTAATGAATCTTGTTTAGACACCATGCTTTGAGAACAGCTGCTCTGGTCTCTTAACAGCACAGGCTGGGGAGCCAGCTCTGTCAGTGAAGTATTTCGTGCCTAAGCACGAAGCCTGGGTTTTGTTCTTCAGAACCCAGGTGAAAATCTGGATGTGGTAAAGTATACCTGTGGCCCCAGTGCTGGGGGGAGGGGTAAGGACAATGAACCCTTAAAGTGTTTTGGTCAGCCAGCCTAGACAAATGGATGAACTTCAGGTTCAGTAAAAGTTTAAAATAACTATAAAAAGTGAAAGGCAGAGCTCCAGGCATGGTGACCCACACCCGTAATCCAAGAACTTTTGAGGCAGAGGCAAGTAGATCTCTTTAGAAGTCTGATAACCGCACTCCTCCCTCACTCATACGCTTTCTTGCTATAGCTCTAGTGTTGCATTCCTTTTTAGCTTTCGAGTTTCAAACTAATTGTTTTTTTTTTTAGAGTCAAATCATGGCTTTGATCCCAACCTTCTTGCAAACAGAAATCTAACAAACACATACGGCTTCCCATAAATCGGATACTAATATTTAACATAAACACATAAGTATTCTCTGTTGTGTATCTGCTCGCAGCTTTCCAGGTTATTAAGCTTTTGAAGTCTCCATTTTAAAGGTTGCTACTTCCAGCCCTTCCATTTCACGAAAAATGGAAGCATGGATCAGTGCCCTCTTAATTAACAAAGGTTAACAAAAGTCTTGGGTTTCAAGTCCCAAAAAAAAAAGTTGAAAGCTTGCTTTCCAAGGTGCTCTGAAGTTTGTCTTTAAGTCTTGATGGTTTCCATAACCTACTTGTCTAAATTCCTACCCCACTCCTGCCTGCCAAGAACACAAACCCTATCTCTTCAGAGAAAAAAGCATTGAGTTCTCCCTCTGAGAGCCTTGAGTCGAGCCTCTCCTGGCCCAGTGTGCGTCATCATTCTCTGAGGTGCTTAAAACTCTCCAATCTACAAGAATTTGGGGCATGATCTTTGCATAACCAAAAGGTTTCCAAGCAGCCCATGTCTCTTTAAATACATTTTTACTTGATTTTAAAGGTGTTTAGTCAAAAAGAAAAATGCTGTGAGCTAAAACAAATTATACAGTACACAGAACACCCTTTCCATATCAAATAGCTTTGCTCATTCAGAAAGTAGATCTCCAGCAATTCCTATGTGTGATGACCTTTTGAAGAAGTCCTGGTCATTTTTTTTTTGTCTTACTGAATGACTCAAGAAAAACACAAGATTTCCCTGATCTCTCAAAAACTCCAGGTGAAAAATGCTGGGCGAGATGTGGAGAAAGGGGAACACTCCTCCATTGTTCTCCAACCATTCTGAAATCAGTCTGGAGGTTCCTCAGAAAATTGGACAGAACTGAGGATCCTCTCTCTTGGCCCAGATGCTCATATAAAAAGACACGTCATCATTCTCTGAGGTGCTTAAACTGCTCCAATCTGGATACAGAATTTGGGGCAATGGAATATTTGCCATCAAAACCAAATTCAGAGCAAATGTTTCCAAACTATCCCATGTCTCTTTCAAAAAGACATACATTTTACTTGATTTTAAAATGTGTTTTAGTCAAAAAGAAAAATGATCAAAATGTGAATGCAGATCGCTAAACACAGCCAGAATACAGCAAATACAGAGGCGATGCCATACCAGCAGGAAACCATTGAACTGAAACAGGACCCTTTCCAATCAAAAAGAACTTTGAAGGAGCTCAAGACCCCCATTCAGAAAACCAGATCTTCCTGGGACTCACTACCCAAAGACTATATTCCCTGGACTCTGATGACTGCTTATCCTAGAAGAGCACTTGGAAGGGGGAAGCTGGTCCTTAAGACTGAACCCCTTTTTTTTTTTGGGAGGGGAACACCCATAAGGAAGGGAGGGGGAGGGGATGTTTGCCCGGAAACTAACACAAATGTATATAAGAATGACTCAAGTTATGAATAAAAAAAAAAAAAAAAAAAGAATACTCATTTCCTCCAGTTTCCCTGCGTAATGTTTCAAACGTTTCCTGTCGCTTGACATAATTTACTGAAATGAAACTGGAACAAAATCTTTTCATCAGATAGAGCTGAAACAATTCACCTTTTATACGGAGAAAAACAAGAGACCTCTCTGCCCAGACCTCCCACTGTTGACAGCAGTGGTTTGAAAAGGATCTGAGATAGATCTAGAGAAAAAAAAGTTGAACCTTCCTCTTTCTGTAGCTTTGGCGGTCAGGATTTTTAAAGGAAAACACAGAAAAGCACTAGCCACTAAAGGGAAAGGGCAAACCAAGGGTTGCTAAAACATGCCTGCAGGGACTTGAGAAATGGCTCAACGGTTAAGGCACAAACTTCCCTAAGAATGTATTTCCAAGGACCTAAGGCAGATGACTCACAACCACCTGTAAGTCCTGCTCCAGCCCCTGGGAGCCTTCCTGCTCTGACAGGCTGTTCCTTGTCTCATACAGTGGACTAGATCACACAACCTGTGCCAGTTTTTTTTTTTTTTTTCAAAAATGACAAAATTTTTTCCTTAAAAATCCATGCATTTCCCACTATGTCATTCATTCATTCATTCATTCATTCATTCATTCCTGTCTTTTTCTTCTAATGATTGTCTTGAAATGTGCAGTTCAGTTTTGTTACGGCTTTGGTCCACTGAATCTTACACAACCATTAAAGCAATTAAACCCTCAGTGGTGGTAGGGAGAAGCTAGCTACTTTACGTTTGTTCTCTAATTAGGTAAAACTGTAACAAACCCTAATTCTGTAGAATATACTTGCAGATCGATTTTAACCCTGTGTTGACCTGCTACATTGTAAATCTGTTTTAGAAACCTGGTGACTTTCTAACTCAATCCCCTTTTGGTCCTAAAAAGTTAAACATCGTTCAGAGTAGGCAAATTAACTGAGGCAGAAAGTAGGCTGATGGACAGAGGTTGGGGGTTGGGGAAGGAATGAGAGTGAGTGTTAATGCAGGAAGACTTTGTTCTGGGCTCAGTAAACCTGTGATTAGACAATGATAACAGTCACATACCTTCGGGCAATCGTGGAAAGCCACAAACCAAACACTTCAAAGGGCAAATGCTATGGTATGTGGATTATATGTTGATAGGTCAATTATTTCTAAAAAGTCAATATATTTCCTTTTCAAGTACGCACATGATGCTTTCACTGGAATAAAAATAACAGATATTTAAATCATTTCCCTGAAGCACAGAGGAAGAGCAGAGTACTGTAGACTTCCTGGTCAAATACTGAGTCATTCTAAGCACTGGATATGGTGTCTCAGTGAAGGCAGTAAAAGTTCTTGGAGTTCCAGGATGGTGATAATTGACCTGCCTTGTGGACATACCAGAACTTAGTGAAATGTGCAATTTGAAATGGTGAACTTTATAGTGTATGTATTGTATAATGTATATATTGTATAGTGTTTATATTGTACTTTTTTTTTTTTTTCGGAGCTGGGGACCGATCCCAGGGCCTTGTGCTTGCTAGGCAAGCGCTCTACCACTGAGCTAAATCCCCAACCCCTTATTGTACTTTTTTAAGCAAAGAAAAAAGGTTAGACTCGGAGTAACTAAACACACACACACACACACACACACACACACACACACACACACACACACACTCCTTTATGCCCTTTTCTGTAGTAACTCTAAAACAAAAACGGCACAAATGCTTATGAACTGTGAAACGGAGAAGGGTTACTCGTGGTGGACTATTTCTCGGAAGTTAAGAGAATGACCTTATATATGCTACAAGAAAGAAAGAAAACAGTCCCAAAACAGCACACATTACATCATGCCCTTTATGGGAAATGTCTGGAAGAAGGGAGACAAGGAGTTGACTATTAGCGTGGGCTCCTTCCACTGGTGATAGAAAAATGCTCAAATTAGATAGTGATGAAAATCCATCACATCCTGCCTGGGTAAGTTACACAATATAGGAAGCTACTAAGAAAATTGTTGGCAAATAATTGCAAAATATTGGGACAAAGGTTGAAGAGAGACAGATGGCAGGAGCCTCTGCTAATAGACACAAGGGGGAAAAATGTCTTCTCCTTTCCCAACCTCTTCAAAAACTGTAGCCAGCATTCCTCAAATGTCTTAACTCAAGGACAGCTCTCTTGCTCACTTCCTAGGTCTCCGGCAGATTAATTAAGGCTTATACAATGTTCGCCTGCTCCTCAGGGATCCGCTGTT
>NC_046159.1:137522978-137665478 GCF_011064425.1 Rattus rattus | reverse complement strand
GTTAGGTAGAGATTAAGCATGATTTTAATAAGGCATAAGCATCAATTTAACATCCACCAATTCAAAATGAAAAGTTTTATAGAATTAAATATAATAAGAACAAATGGGTTCGAGAGGTGTCTTCATCCATTACGGCGGCTTTAACTGGGTTTCTTAAACATTGAGCCATTTTTGCAATAATTTCTCACTTTGAGCGCTAATTGCATCCCAAGAATTATACTAAACGGCTCATATGTATTAACTTATTTACTACTTACACACTAGGAGGGAGGTAAGCTCCACAAATAATGCACAGAGCTCAGCGTGACGCGAAATAAGACAGGACATGAGCAACGTGAAATTGTGTGCACGCCACCTCTGTTGTGTAGACGAGGAAACGGCATAGGGCGAATGAGTTACCTGACCAAAATCTCTTACAGAGACTCAGATCCCTATGGGGACCCACGTGCTTTAGCACTAGCCTCAGAAAATAATGTTACATTTTATTGACCTATTTATTCATTTATTTAGTGTGTGTATTTGTGTCAGTGCATGTTATGGTCCGAGGACAGCTCTCGTGCTACGCCTTTGTTTGTATTCCTCTTCCCAAGTGCATATGGTTGAACCAAATCCCCAAAGGTGATTGGAGGTGGGACTTCAAGGAGATTAGGTCATCAGAATGGAGCCCAATAGCAAAGGGGATGGGTGCTTCCGTAAAGAGGTTCCGCAGTGCTGCACTGCTGCCTCCAGCATGTGAGAGCACGCGGGAAGGACAGCTGTCTGTAAACCAAGAGAACATACACTCCCATACCACAGCTCAGGTACCCCTTCATCTTAAATTTCCTAACCTCTGCAACTCTGGGCAATGAAGAGCGGCGGTTCGAGCCATGCAGTCTAGGGTATTTCGTCACAACAGCCTTTACAGTCTGAGATACAGCTAACGCCAAATACCCGCAGCTTCTACCGTATTTATCAAAAGTAAACCGTAATTTACCCGCAGCTTCTACCGTAGTTATCAAAAGCAAATCGTAATTTATCTTTACCAGTCTTAGGCAAAGTCTGACATCTTTCTTTCACACCTTTCTATTTCAAACCTGTGGGTATCCACCATTGTCTTCTGTTGCCTTTTATCTACCTCTTTCCCTTTCACCCTACTCAGGGTTCTCTCATCTGAGCATGCGCCGTGGAGCATCATTCAGAACAGCCCTTCCACCTAACACCAGCACCCCCCACCACCCCCATCCCGCACGGGAATGTAAATTGTCTAAATGTACTTTGACCATCGTAAGGGAAACACTAATAGATTTTATGTCTGAAGGGTTAGGCAGGAGTAAATCTTAGGGCAAACAGTTACTTCTCGAGTTTCTTTTTTCTAAGGTCGGTTTCAACGTAGCAAACAGACAGTGCATGGAGCAGAACTCAAAAGCAGAGAGTGGCGAGTCTGACTCTCCACAGCTCCTCTGATTTCCTGCAGAGTGTGCCTGGAGGTCAGTGGGCTTTTCTAACCACGGAGGAAAACAGGCAATCGCTGCAGCTCCGTGTGTGATGGGGAACACGGGCAGAACACAGCTCAAGGGCCCACCCTCCTAGCCTGTAAGGAAATGCCAGCAGTCCTGTGGCTGCTTAATTCTATATTCTTTGTTTAGGGCGTCTACATATGGATGCATTATTAAATGAGCATGCGTTAGGCTCCAGGGCCCCTTTGTTTTAGCCTCTGTGAGTGGCAGACATTATTGGAACCCGGAGTGCTGTGGATGGGGAGGAGAAGCCAGTGACTGTGGCCTCTTCAGAAGAAAGAGACCGAGACTGACTGAGTTTTGCGTTGTTATTTGTTCCTTATCAACTCGTGACTAGCTCTGCATCCACTCACTTGTATTTGTCATTTTTTTTAAAGAAAAAAGAAATTCATAGTTTGCTTAAGTTTTGGCCCTGTAAAAATCAAGAACCATTTCTGGAGCCTGTCTGGTTTTTCTTATCCTAACGGACTACGAAGGAATGGAGTTTGTTGGAAGAAGATCTAAGGGCCTCTCTGGACCTTTAGTTTGCCTCTTTCCACTCACTCTCTGCTTCTCTCTCCTCTAGTGGGTAACGCGGGGGGACTGCTCTCTGTGGCTCCCTTGCCTTCAGTTTGAGGAGCACTAGTGGGATTGTCTATGGGAGATGGAGGCCAGAGGGAAAGACCATGCTTCTTCCTGGCTTTTTTCCTCAAAGTGGGTGACCGCGGGGCTGTGTAATCTGTGCCGCGAATGGGTTCATGGTGGAAGGCTCAGGCTCTTGATTTAATAGTCTTGACACTATTCCTAGCCTTGTCTTTTGAGTGCAGAGTTTATAAATAAAATCCAGTGGGAGAATGGAGCACATACACCTATGTACACCGAAGAGCTCCCTGCATTCATGAGTCTGCCCTTTCTGCTTAGCCCATTTGAATAGACTCCTGTAACAATAGGATATTCTTTTTTTTCCATCTTTATTAACTTGAGTATTTCTTATTTACATTTCGATTGTTATTCCCCTTCCCGGTTTCCGGGCCAACATCCCCCTAACCCCTCCCCTTCCCCTTCTCTATGGGAGTTCCCCTCCCCATCCTCCCCCCATTACCGCCCTCCCCCCAACAATCACATTCACTGGGGGTTCAGTCTTGGCAGGACCAAGGGCTTCCCCTTCCACTGGTGCTCTTACTAGGCTACAATAGGATATTCTAATAGATTCTTAGAATCATAGAATTCTCGAGCACAAGGCATAATGCATCGGAGTTAAATAAAGAAACAGACTCAAAGCCACTCTGGATGGTGACTCCATACAACGCAACCCTCGCACACAGGGCTCAAGAGAGATCCTGGAAAAGGGACTGAAAGATTGTGAGAGGACCAGGAATTGACCCGAGAGAGGGTACCTTCTGTATATGTCAGGGAGTTGCAGCCATAGAATCTTAATAGTGTGGTCACCAAGACGGGATCTACACAAAGACAATACCAGTTGACAGCCTGTTATGGAAGGGGAAAATTTCACTAGGCCCCTATTCAGAAGAGGAGCTATAGCAATTAATGGTTCCTAAGAGACAGTAAACCAGTCTTCTCTAGGGATAAGCCCACTGATGTGTTATCCAACCTCAAGTGGCCATCACTAAATATATACACACGAGCAATGCTAAATAGACCTAGAAGGTTGCCTTTCTACATACGTATATAAAAACAACACACATATAACTAAAAAGTAATAAACTGTGGAATTGTGAGGGAGCATGGGTTGATAGGGAGGGTTGGAGGAGGAGAAGAAACAGAAAGTAATATGGATACATACAGCACTCAAGGATGAAATTCTCGAAAAGGAATAATAAACGTTTAAAATTATATAATATAAAATCTAAAAAATATTATTCTTCCACAATATCAGAAAAGAACTTAAATTCAAGGAAAAGCAAACCACAGCTTCAACTCATGAAATCTTGCTTTCCATTTCAGCTGAAGTTGCTTGAGATTCGTAAAAGAGGCAGTGATATTCTAAGAAATGCCAAAGGGTCAATGAACCCTACCATGCCTTTCAAGTTTTATCTGACTTCCCTGCATTAACCAACTGCTTCCATTAAAAATGAGACCAGAGAAGGAGAGGAAAACAAACCAAGGATAAGGGCAGATCCCTTTCCTTTTAGCGTATCTTGGATTCACCAGCAAGCCAAGGGAGAAAAGTGGCATAACACATACATGTAAAGAAGTGAAGTAAAACAGTTGAGTTCGTTTGGTGTAGCACGTTTCTGTATGGAGGAGACACACATGTGTCCCATCTCTCGTAACCTATGAAACGTGCATATTATAATTTTGGAGACTCTGCAAAGGAATTAAATAATCTTGCAATGCATCTAAAGCGAGCAGAGATAAATTGTAAGATTTTTATTAAACAGAAATGAGTGGAGCAGATACTGTGGAGCGTACCTTTAATCCTAGCACTAGGGAGGCAAAGGCAAGCAGATGAATCTCTGTGATTTCCAGCAGCTAGAGCCATAGCTTGTAGTGAAACCTTGTCTCAAAACAAACACCACCACCACCACCAACCCTCCAGACATAAAGGTGGGGGTGTGGTGAATGCTTTTTGAGGCATCTCACCCCCCCCTCCCCCGCTTTCTACATTTTTCACTTTTCTTTGGGCCCCAAGATAGGCGTTGAGCTTTGCTTGATGATGGCTACATTCCTCCATCAAAGGTCAAAGACCTTGAGAGCAGACCCCTCTGGGCTCCCTGGGTTCTAGAGTTGTACCCTTCTCCCTGTACGTTCAAGTCTGGTCCTGAGAGCACTGGCTTCTGTCGCCAGCCCTGGGGTGGGCTGTGAAAGTATTCATTTAACATGTAGCTTGTTCTTTGTATAGCCCAGCCAGCTTCCAAATAAATGAGATAGAGACTACAGATATATGTGATAAGCTTTACATCACAATATCTGAGCAGTCATTGATCTATTCTAAACCTCTAAACTAGCTTGGCTACCTCCTAGCCAAAACCCCTGAGACACTTGCATTTTAATATGGATTTGGCTCTCTCTGTTCTAGATGTTTTACCACAGTGTCTCTGGGACCCTTTGCTCATGGTGACTTCTCTCTCTCTCTCTCTCTCTCTCTCTCTCTCTCTCTCTCTCTCTCTTTCTCTCTTTCTCTCTTTCTCCCTCTCTTTTCCTCACTATCTCTATCTATCTACCTAAGTATCTATCTATCTTCTATCTATCTATCTATCTATCTATCTATCTATCTATCTATCTATCTATCATCTCTCCCCCTCTCCCTTTCTCACTATCTCTATGTATGTATGTATGTATGTATGTATGTATGTATGTATGTATGTATCTATCTATCTATCTATCTACCTATCTATCTACTATCTATCTATCTATCTATCTATCTATCTATCTCCCCCCTCTCCTTTCCCTCTATCTCTATGTATCTATGTATCTATCTGTATCTATCTATCTATCTATCTATCTATCTATCCTATCCATCATCTATCTCTCTCTCCCCCTCTCCTTTCTCACTATCTCTGCATGTATGTATGTATGTATGTATGTATGTATGTGTATGTATGTATCTATCTATCTACCTATCTATGTATCTATCTACTATCTATCTATCTATCTATCTATATCTACCTATCATCTATCTCTCTCCCCCCTCTCCTTTCTCACTATCTCTATGTATCTATGTATCTATGTATCTATCTATCTACTACCATCTATCTATCTATCTATCTATCTATCTATCATCTATCTCTCTCTCCCCCCCCCTCCCCTTTCTCATCATCTCTATGCATCTATGTATCTATGTATCTATGTATCTATGTATCTATGTATCTATGTATCTATGTATCTATCTATCTATCTATCTATCTATCTATCTTCTATCTCTCTCTCTCTCCCCCTTCCCCTTGATGGAATTGGAAGTGCACCCCTCTCTCCTTTACTCAGCTGTTGGTTGATATGCTTTTATTGACAAATCACAGACTAAATGGGGACAAGTGTTTATACAACTTTGAAACAGGAGAGACTTAGAGTAAGCATTACAAGGCCCTGTCTGTACTGCAACCAGATATGGGGGCAGAGAAATCCTCATTTGAATAATACAAGGATAATCTTTACACAGTGCAGAGAAACATTGTGCCAACAGTGGGTGGGAGAAGGCATGTTAGTAGAGAACAGAAGGAGACTTTATCTTTCCGTGGTATTTCCCCTAGTCTCCTGCACGCGTGCTTCTTAGCCATTTCTTCTCTGTTCATATTTTATTATAGACTGCTCAAACAGAGGAATGGAGAGAATATTCTAACAGATTCTCATGCGCTCATGGAACAGCTTTGCAAATAATTTGTCATCCTTCGGAGTATGAGGTTTCATTCTTGCTGGGATCATGGCCGGGATCAAGACTAATCCTATCACTGAATTATTGAAGGTCACTGCATTCCTGTCTCTAGCAGGGAACAGCAACTCGAGAGCCTACTGCTAAATATGAAATTAGCCCACAGATGAAGACAGTGAAGTGGTTTTAGGACAATGGAAACTTCCAGGAAGCCAGGGGAGTGACTTGTAGCAGTAGGGGATATGGAACACGAAACAGTTACCTCATGTAACCAGGCCCAGACTTCCAATGGAGGGATGGGGACAGCAACTCAGCCACAAAACCTTTGCCCCACAATTTTTCCTTCCTTTAAGAGGGGCAGGGGTCAAGAGGAAGCAGAAAATGAGGGAATGACCAACCAATGACTGGCCCAACTTGAGTGCCATGCCATGAGAAAGGGCCCACTCCTGACACTATTGATAATATTCTGCTATATTTGCAGACAGAAGGCTGGCATAAAAATGATCTGAGTGGTTTCACTCAGCAGCTGATGAAAATACATGCAGAGACTCACAGCCACACATTAGGAGGAGCTCTGGGGGTCTTGTGGAGGATAGGGAGGAAGGGTCAAAAGAGTCATAAAGATCAAGGACACTACAAGAAAATCTACAGAATCAACACATAAGGGAGCACATAAGGGCTCATGGGCTATCCTCTTCATGAGAATACTGATACGAGGTTATATCATAACATGTATTTACCTTCCACAATTTCATAAAAACCATCCTGTCATTAACGAAACCTGCTAGCAAAGCCAAAATGTCTTATCCACAAGGGTGGAGTCATTCATGATGTAAGACCCTGGTCTATTTTCTTTTTTCTTCCAGCAAGAAAAAAAATACTTTTTCTGTTATTTTTTTAGCTAGTGGATCTAGACCCCAAAACAGTGATATTTTATAAGTATGTATGTGGGAGAGGATTCTTTTTCACTGTGGCCTATCAGGATACCAAAGCATTATCCAAAATCAATATGGCAGAGATTGGAGAAAGAACTAATACCAATTGAAGAGCCTCTTTGTGTCACAAGTACTATATTTTTAGCAACTTCATGTTCGCAGAGTCCTGGGATGTAGCTGTTCCTACTCCATGAGTGTTAGAGGGGAAAAAAGTACATCTCTTGGAAGACAAACTGACCCGGGGCCCACAGTATCATTAAGTGCAGTAGCTAACTATGCTTTGCTGTACCTGACTCTATTCCAGTATTAAATTTAACTCTGGGTGGTAAATCACATTACGTCCATAATACAGATGAGCTGAGCTTAGCATCTTGTCTCTGGACACAATGATAACCACTCAATTTGGAGTCAGTCGTGGCTGACTGAATCCTGCTGTTCTCCGGCTCCCAAGAGGAATGGCTGCTACAATGTCTTCTGTCTCGAGCTACTCTTTGCCTTTATCAACATTCATTCAATCATCCTTAGTTAGAAGATGGCCTCGCTAAAGGATACAAAACCAAATGTGAGTAGACAGGCCCTCAATCATCATAGTGAATCCCACAATCAGCCCCAGCAGGGGACCTGCTCGCTCCTTTCTCGCCTGCTTTTCTAACACGGTTTTCTCTTCGTAATGTCTCCAAATGTGTTTACATACACAGTCCTACGACTTTTAAAAAGCATCACATTCCTCCTTGTATTTTAGTAGTGATAACTTCAATGTTTTATTATGTGGTTAAAAAAAGCTGTATATTTTTAAACAAATTTAAATTCTAATACTTATAAAGACTATTTTTAAACTATCACAGCATTGGTTGATATTTATACAATATATAAACTAGATAGTAAAACAGTTTAGGTGTCCCATCATTTTATTTTTATTATATTTATTAATATTATATTATTATATATATGGCATTATACATCATATAGTGAAATGATTGCCACAGTAAAACAGATCGACATGTATATCACGTTCTATAATTCCTTTTTGTTAGTTGTGATAAGAGCACTTAAAATGTAGTCTGTTAGCAAATTTTCTGCATATACTGTAGCCTCTTCAATTATAGTCCTCATGCTGTGTATCATACATATGGTCATCGCAATGTGATCATCACAATATGACCAGCACACATATGACCAGCACACGTGTCATCTAGCATTGTCAGTTACAGTTCCTCATACTGTATATCACACATTTTAAGAATGTATGTCAGTGTCAGGGCCGGTGATGCACACCTTTGATGCCAGCACTTGGGAGGCAGAAACGGGTAGATCTGAGTGAGTTCAAGGGCAGCTTTGTCTACTGTGAGTTCAAGGGAAGCTTTGTCTACTGTGAGTTCAAGGTCAACTTGTTCTACGATGTAAGTTCAAGGCCAGCTGGGGTTTCATTGTAAGACCCTTTTTTTTCCCTTTAAAAAGCAGAACAGAACAAAAGATTAACTTCTGCTTTATCTGAAGGAATTTTGTGTTCTCTTTCCCCCTTAACATTATATTCCCATCCTATGTCCTTCTGTACTTTTGTACTTCAGAATATTCCGTACCTCTCTGCAACGACAAGATCTAGATAAATGGAAATCATTTTAAACTTCCTATGACAAGTTTAAAAATAAAACTTAGAACATATAGTCAAAGGTTGATGATAAATTACTAAACATAAAGTGTAAAATTATATTGGAATTAATTTCTGAAGAGATGGGTATAGTCTTGACTGCCCCTGTCTTCTAGGCAAGTATACCAGGACTTAGCATTCATTCTACTATTTGGTGGTTATGGGAGCTTTGAAACCCTTCAATTAAACAAGTCAATTGGAATCATGGAGATTTTTGGGTTGGGTTTTAGTTTTGGTTTCCTGAGACAGGGTCTGTCTATGTAGTCCTGGCCAGTTCAGAACTGACTTATGTAGACCAGGCTGGCCTCAAACTCAGTGTTTCTTTTGCCTCCCAAATGCTGGGATTAAAGGGGTGTGCTACCACACCCAGCCTCTTGTTTTGATGTGGGATAAACACAATTTAGTTCTTTGAATTCTTCAGCTATGTTACCCACAATGGCAAAATGTTTTTGTGATTTGGGAAGGCAGTAGTACAGTGTTTCACATATAAGACAAGCCTAAAACTCCATTATGAATGCTTTTAGTGACCTCTCCCCTCAGAACTAAGTGCCCTTTACTCCCATGAGGAAATAGAGAAAGAGTTGGAATCCACCTGGGTTTGTTTTTTTTTTTTAATTTACTTTCCGTTCCAGACGAAGGTCCTCCAGATCCTCTCTAGGTGAGTGCGCTCGGCTTAGGCCATGTGTCTCACAGATGCCTAGGTCTGGGACAGATGCATAGGCTGCCTTTCTATTACCAAGCTATAAAAATGGTGGCCGTGCAGAAGACGCAGCAAAGTAGGAGACCCTATGGCCTGGACCTTAGGAGCTTGCTTGGGCCTGTAAAGAAAGCTTTTCTGAAACCATTCCAGTCCATTTAGCCTTCATCCATAGCCTTCCCCTGCTCAAAAAGTGCTGATCTCTCGTTGCTTCAGGCTTGCAGCTTTAGTATCCTGGCCTGTGGTGGTCTTGCAGTTTGGGCCCCCTTCCTCATCCTCTTTAGCACACATTAAATTTCTTACAAGGCTCCATCAGGCCTTGTAACTAAGACCGCTATATGGGCCCTGACGTTTTGCTATTCTGGTAGGATAACGCTTGCTCCCAGCTCATTCTTGTGGCTGTTGTGATTGGGTTTTGATCCAATCTCAGCTCTGGGACTAGGCTGTAGTTGTTTGAATACCTACGCCATCCTTTTTCTGTTTGCTGAAGGAACTGGTTAACTTGGGTTAGCATGTAATTTTGCTCTTGCTTTTGGGTAGAAATAAGACATGTAAGAAATATATATATCTTGTGACTAGAGAGCAGAAGTGTCAAAAACCATTTTGGTTTCTTTGAACTGAAATTTCTATTCATTTCAAAGTCCTCACAGCATTTAGCATGGCCAAAATATAGAGAAATAGAAACTTGGCTGTAGCCAGGATCACTCACTCAGGATGAATTCCTGCATTGTCCAGATAAATCTTCAATTCCGAGCACAAGTTTAAAATCATTTATGTTAACTGTCTTAGTTTTCATTCTGAAGTCAAGCAACACTTCGTCCCATAGACTAGAACAAGTGTTCCAGGGAGAGAAAGAGATGGGTTTGCTTTATAGAAAGATAAGAAAAAATAAACAGATAAATATTCAAAATCAGTTCGATTAGTTTAAAGCTACTTTCCTGCTAACGGAACTGCAGGGATGTAGAATAATAGGGGAAAAGCTGACTGGCTAGGCTGGGTTAATTTAGGCTAATTTTATGTGTGAAAGGCCTAAGACTGACAGGGCGACATTATCATGACTAAGCAACTGGACAGCCTCTAACCCCAATTTCTCAGGTCAGATGAACGTGACGGTGATTGAGAATCACAGTGAAAAGGATTCTGTTTGTTTGAACTTAATGGAAGCTCTAGGTCCAAGACAATGGCCTCCTGTAATATTGATTTAATGGCACTATTGTAAGGTACATACATGCTCAGATATCACATTCACACACACTCAGACACACACCACGCACCACACACACACATACTCTCACACTCACACACACACACACACACACACACACACACAGAAACACACACACACACAAACACACACACCTCACACCACAGATACATTCACACACATACACACCTCACACAAACACACACTCACACCACAGACACACTCATATACTCTCTCACACACACTCATACACACACATTCTCACACTCACACACACTCACACACACACTCACAGATATACTCACACACTTTCTCACACACACGCTCACACCACACATTCACACACAGAAACACAAACACACACTCTGACATTCACACACACATTCTCACACTCACAGACACACTCATATACTCTCTCACACACACTCATACACACACATTCTCACACTCACACACACTTAACACACATGCTCTCACACTCACACATACACTCACCCACTCAATACACTTACACACACATACACATACTCACACACACTCTCATACACACTCAGACACACATTCACACACTCACATGCACACTCACACACATTAATGAAAAGAATTTCCTTATTGTCTGTAAAGTAGACTTTTACTTGCAGAAACAATCTCTAAGTTACATAAAAATGATAATTTTTATAGCTATCAACAGTCACCAGAATGTTTCCACACTTACTTTGGTTTTTTTCTCACATACTGGAATATGAATAGAAAAATATACACTTATATAAATACATACACATGTGTATACATACACATGTGTTTTAAACAGTAGAATTTTAAATCATGGAAAAAAGGGGAAGACCCTAGGTCTTTATTTCTGCCAGAGAAGGACACTACTATGTACCTATGGGGGCTACCCCGTGGAACCCATTTTTTCTCTTTCCTACATCACAACCATTGAGCTCCAGCCCCATGCCAGGATTCTTACCAAAAGACCATCCCTCTGTGCTTCTCAATGTGTCTGACGTGGGCACTACCGAACTACTTTCTTGAGAAACTCTACAAAGAGTACACAGCCAGATGCGCACTCCACAGCCGAGCCCCAGGGAGAGGAGGGGCAAAGAGGTACCACCGTCCTGTCCTAACAGAAGGCCAATCTCATCCTCAATAGGATGAGAAGGAGCAAGAAGACAGAGGGAGTACACTTTCTAAAAGTGCCATTTTCCCCAAATTAAGTTATAATTTATAAAGATAAATAATATAAAGATAAAAAACCTGAAGGAGATAAGGTGGGGTAGAAAATAAAAAGGCCGGCAGTGCTTTAAAAGGAGCAGTCCGCAGAGACTGTGAGAGGACACTAAGCCAAGGTTTGAAGGATTACACAGACCTGACATTAGAATGTGAGAGGAAGCTGGCCAGGAGAGCTACTCTTGGTTCAAAGATCAGAAAACAACCAAAGGTCCCAAGGTTGAGGAGAGCAGGAGAAGGGTACACAAAGTGAAGAAGAGAGTCAGGCGTGACCTGTAGGGATGGTTGGGCATTTGTATTTTATACCAAGCACAAGGGCAAGCTTGGGGATCATAGGATTCTAGAGTGACATGACCCGACATGTGGTTTTGAAGGAACACTATGGCTGCTCTGAAAGTAAGCCAAGGATGTTTATAAGTGCAGAGCAGGCAGGTCGGCTGGGAGAATGTCAGCCATCTAGGTGGGAGACAGCCATGCCCTGAAATGAAGTCATAACAGTGCAGACACAGCCAAGGTCACTGGGCAAGGCTCCTCACAGAGTCAGACACCTACAGTCTGCACAGCAATTGCACACAGGAAGTAAGGGACAGGAATGCAAATACTTAGCTAGAGACAAAATACACACCATTCTTCCTTCTTTCCCTTCTTTCCCTTCTTCTTACTTTCTGCCCAGTAAAACTTATAAAGAGGAGAGAGGAGGAAAGGGGAGAGGAGGAGAGGGGAAGAAGGAAAGATCAACTAAACAGTCAAATCCCCAAATAGGCCAGGTTTACTCTGGTAAAATTGCTCTCTGCTAAGTCCCTTATGAAGAAAGTACCTTGAAACAAACAATCTGCTATTTGGTTCCTGTGTGTTTGTTTTTCAGACCTAACCTCTTCCGCTCAGCACATTAGAACACATTACTCCGTTTTGTACATCTTCCCCAAATCAAGAATTACAATTAAAAGGTAATTTGAGGGCCAGCGAGATGGGTCTGTGGATGGAGGTGTTTGTCACCAAGGCTGGCAGCCTGAGTTCTATCCCAGGACCTAAGCAGTAGAAGGAGAAAAACATAAGCAACTTCTACAAGTTGTCATTGACCTCCATATGTGCTTCCTCACACCACAATCAATCAATCAATCAAAAATGGATGTAATTTAAAATTTTGAAATTGTGATGGAAGCAGGTAGGCTAACTGGTGATTTGCCTCTCTTTCCAGTTCTCCAAATCCAATCCCACAGTCTCATTCTCAACTCTACGGTGGCTTCCTCTTTCTTTCTGCCTCCAACTACAATGTAGACCCTCATCTCCAACCTTCCTTCCCTCCAATATTGCTTAATCTCTACCCCGAACTCCAGCAGCCATTCCTTGGGAACCCACAGTCCACTCTGTCCAAGGAAACAGCATCCTAACTGTAGATCTTCACTTCTCCCTCTTCTCTGAGTCCTGCAGACCACCTGCTGCAGCCTCTCTTCCCTTTCTGACCGCATCTCCCATGGATCACACAGACATTCCCCTCCAGACTTTCTCCTATCATTGCTGACCCCAGCAGACATTCCCTGGGTGCTTACAGGTCTACTCTTGCAGGTAGACTAACTGCATGCAGCTCTTCACCTATCCTTCCATTCCTTCAGATGCAATGCCCTGTCCTCACCCCCATCCCTGTAGCTGACCACATGTGGAGTCACCCCTCTCTCTGCCTCCATCTCCAGTTGACCTTGCGGGTCTTCCCCAACCTTCCTCCCCATTCATTCTGTTATCCTGACATTTATTCCAGCAGCTTTTCTAACCTGTAGCCAAGCATCACAGAGAAACAAGTAGACCAGCTAAGCGGGCAGGCTAGCTTGATCTTCATTCTTTCCTTTCTCTTCCGTATTCAATGTCACAGTCTCATCCACAGCTCTGTAGCAATCTAAACGTTGTGGCCACTTTATGTTCTCTGACCCCATTCCCAGGGGACTAAGAAGACCCTGGTGGAACACCCTCCTTTCCTCCCTCCTGTGGCCTCCTTCAGCCCCATCTTCCCCACCCATTCCCATTCATAAGTGTCATCACCCAGTACCTAAGAACACTTTTACCCAGAACCCTCAGTAGCCCCGTCTATCAGGATCCCAGAAGAATTTCCTCTCAGGTAACATGCAGCCACCAAAAACCAAGGAACAAAACACGTACCCAACAAAGACAAGAATGTATATCGGTACTTAGAATTACAATCTTCCCAAGCCTACATGCCTGGATACTAACAAAAACTACAGGCAATAACCACCAAGACAATGTCTCCACAAGAGCCCAGCAACCTGACACAGGAGGTCCTGAGTGTCGTGAAATAGCTGAAGCACAGGACAAAGACCTTGAGATACCCTTCATGAATATGATAGAAGTCCTTAGGGAGGAAAGAATACCTCCCTTAAGGAGATCTATGAAAACACAAATGGTCAAAGGAGATGAATAAGACAGCTCAGACGTGAGAGTGGAAATAGAATCAATAGAGAAAACCAGAACCAAGGGAAATTTGGAAATGAAAAATTTGGGAACTTAAACAAGATCCTCAGAGGCAAGCCTAGCCAAAAGAGTCTGAGAGATGGAAGAAACAATCTCAGGCACTGAAGACACAATAGAAGAAATGGATTCCTTGGTCAAAGAAAATGTTAAATCAAAATAAATAAAAAATTAATTAATTAATACCAAAAAAACAAAAACAAAACAAACAAACAAACAAACAAACAAAAAACCACAGAAAAACTGGCAGGAAATCTGAGACACTGTGAAAAGATCAAATCTAAGAATAACAGAAATAAAAGAGGGCAAAGTAATAGGTCAAAGGCACAGAAAATATTTTCAATAAAATCATAGAAGAAAAGAAGATGCCTATACAAGAAATATATAGAGCATAGCAGTTGGTACACCACCAACAACTAAGAGAATATTAGAAGCTGCAAGAGGGGAAAAGACCAAGTCACATAAAAAGGCAGACCTATTAGAATTACACCACACTTCTCATGAAGACTCTAAAAGATGTTGTTCAGAGTTAAAAGGAGCACAGATGCCAGCTCAGACTACCATGCCCAGCAAAATTTTCAGTCACAATCGATGGAGAACGTAAGACATTTCATGATAAAACCAAATTTAAGCAATATTTACCTAGCACTAGAGGAGGCATTGGAAGGAAAATTCAAACCAAATGAGGTTAGCCATAAAGAAAGAGAAATACAGAACAATTTCCCTTATGAACATATATACAAAAATTATCCAAAAAATCCTTGCAAACTGAATCCAAGAACACATCAAAAAGACCATCCACCATGATGAAGTAGGCTTCATCCCACTTGATGAAGAGATGTAAATCCATAAATGCAATCCACAAACTGAAAGGCAAAACCAATACGGTCATCTCATTAGATGCAAAAACATCCTTTGATGAAAGTCCAACACCCGTTCATGATAACAGTCCTGGAGAGATTAGGGATATAAGGGCCATACCCCAATCTAATAAATGCAGTTTACAGCAAGCCCACAGCCACCATGACTTAGATGGAGAAAAACCTCAAAGCAATTCCACTAAAAATCACATGCTAAACTAGGTTGTCCATTACCTCCAACACAGAACTCAAAGTCTTAACTAGAGAAAAGGACAACTCTCAGAAATCAGCAGCCGTTCATTTACAAATGACAGATTAGAACATAGACAGATTAAGAAAAAATCAGGGAAACACCATCTTTCACAATGGCCTCAAATGATATGAAGTAACTCGGGGTAATGCTAACAAAGTCAGTAAAAGTCTTCTCTGATAAACATATCATAGGGAAGAACAGCATATTTTAGAGCACTGAATATTGGGGGGTGGGTGAGTGGAGCAAAGGATGGTTATGTCAAATCTAGCCTGATTACATAAGCCCTTTTTCTCAAAAGTATACCAAAAGTAAGGGGGAAGGGAACCGGAAACTAGGGGAGTGAGGAATGAATGTACACACGCAGGGAAACACACACATACACACACACACACACACACACACACACACACACACATAGATACTTCCCTCACACAGACACCTATACAGAAACACACATAGACACACCCACATGTATACACACACACACAGATACCCACACAGACATGTACACACAGATAGACACACACACACCCCACCTACATACATACAGACACATATAGACACACACACAGACACCCTCTCACAGTCATGCCCCATTGACACCTATACAGACACACACACACACACACACACACACACACACACGCACAAGCACACAGACACACATACACACAGACACACACACATAAATATACACATACAACACACACACACCACCCATATAAACACACACACAGACACACACACACACACACACACACACAGATACCCCCATGCATAAACACACACACACAAACACACACAGATACCCCCATGCATAAACAGACATACACACATGCACACACACACACACACACATACTCACATACACACGGGGGGAGAGAGAGGGGGTGACGTACACACATATTTGGTAGTTGGAGGGTAGGAGAAGCTATTTTTCATTTGTTCATGAAAAAGATTAATTAGGATGAGTAGCCATGACACATAGAGGAGGAGGAAGAGAAAAAAGGAAGAGGAAATAAGAGGAAGAAAGAGGAAGAAGACGGAAGCAGAAAGCAACCGAACTCTTGGGAAGAAAGAAGGGAAAGAGACAATTCAGAACACAAAGACAGTAGGTGTAAATTTAGAACACATGCCTGCCATGTGCAGGACAGAAAAGGAAAGAAGGTGATGCAGAGGTACACGTATTCTAGTTAACAACATCTGACAACTAGACAATCTGGAGTCACCGAGTGCTTGTCTTTAGAAGGCTGGTCTGTGGACATGTCTGTGAGAGGTTGCCTTATCGTACGTGATGTAAGGGGGCCCAGCCTACTGTAGGCGGTGCCATTTCCTTGGCCGGTGACCTTCAGGTATGTAGGAGATCTAGCTACCAAGCACCATTTCTCTATGATTTCTCCACGGAGATCCTTTTCTGTCTTCCCTCGATGGATAGACTGTGATCTAGGAGCTGCAAGTTGAAGTTAAGCCTTTATCCCACCGAACTGCTTTCGGTGAGAATGTTTTTATCACAGCCACAAAATGAAGCCAGGATAGAAGGCAGAGTTTGAAGGATGCCCTGTATGATGCTCTCATTTCCTTGTTGCTATTAAAAGTCACTCCTGATATCTCCTACAATTACGTTTTTCGAAAGCTCTTACAAGTAATTCGAAATACCATTAAGTTATAACATTGTGAGATTCTATATAGTCACACCCACAGAAACCATTCAAGACTAGAACATGTGTTCAGATCTTAAATTCTAATCTACTACAATTAAGATTACATAATTAAGATTACAGATATAATTGCTGACATTTGGAATCTACTTGCTTGAGTAGATCAGATAATTATAATATCAGACTAAATATCTGAGGTTCAAACTTATACCGAGAGCTTTGCAAAGATAAAAAGATTTTCCAAGGGTACATATTTACATTCGTTTAAAAAATACACTTTTATTAATTCTTTGAGTTTTACACATGCATACAATATTTGGTTGTACTCCTCTAACACTTCCCAGTTCTGTCCCCAACTCTTTCATCCCACCCAACCATGTGTCCTTTTTTTTTTTTTATAACCCACAGAATCCAATTCGTGCTGCCGCCATGTTCTCCTGGTTGTAGGGACATCCCCAGGGGCACGGTTGATCAGCCAGTATCTGCAGCATTAGAGAAAAATGGAGCCTTCCTCCTCAGAAGCCATCGTGTATGTTTCTGTAGCCCTCAGCCAGGGGCTTGTGCTTGTGAGCACCTTTTTTCTCCCTGCCAGAATGCCGATTGGCTTCCGCTTGTGCAGGCTGTGTGCAGGGAACTGTAACTGCTTGAGTTTACGAGTGCAGTGGTTATGTCATATCCAGAAGGCAATTTCCGTTCAGGCCCTCCCTGACCTCTGGCTCTTATAGTCCTTTCTAAGGCCTGTTTCTGAGATGGTCCCTAGGTCTTGGGAGCTCTCTGTGTCTGTGTCTGTGTCTGTGTCTGTGTCTGTGTCTGTGTCTGTGTGTGTGTCTGTGTCTGTGTCTGTCTGTGTCTGTCTGTGTCTGTGTCTGTCTGTGTCTGCGTCTGTGTCTGTCTGTCTCTGTCTGTGTCTGTGTCTGTGTCTGTGTCTGTCTGTCTCTGTCTCTGTGTGTGTGTTGTGGTGTGTGTGTTGTGTGTGTGTGTGTTATAGATGTAGCATTTTGGGGTTAAGCACTCCATCAAGAGCTTTCTGCATTTGACTCCTTGTGAGTATCTACTTAATTACCAGCCCCAGCCCCTACACAGAGACTTCCCTGAGATCTGTTT
The DNA here is from genome assembly GCF_011064425.1 of Rattus rattus. Lineage (NCBI taxonomy): Eukaryota > Metazoa > Chordata > Mammalia > Rodentia > Muridae > Rattus > Rattus rattus. The sequence continues at coordinate 137,647,606 of NC_046159.1, read as the reverse complement.
TCTTAACCTGGGCCATGTTTTAAAAAAAAATTATACTGCTAGAAATATAAGGAAGAACACGGAGGAACCGGATAATTTTCAACAACCTCATCACCCCATGGCAAAACCACAACAAAAAACCACAACCCAGACTTTAACGTTGTCTTTGGCCTAAAAGGACCAGTTCAGTTTCCGATGACTATCATCTCAGTAATGTACGTTATTGTGTGATATGTTCTTGTGCAACTTCACACTACATGCTATTCTGCTTACCATTATAGCTTTTGGTGGTTGAGAACAAGTCATCAGCCCCAGGGGAAGTTGTCCAGACTGACTAGAGCTGGCCAGTAGGAATAGAGCTAGAACCACATATCTAATTTCAAATTTGCCAGTAGCTATATTGCCTACACACACACACACACACACACACACACACACACACACACACACACACACACACACACACACAGAGAGAGAGAGAGAGAGAGAGAGAGAGAGAGAGGAGGGGGAGAAAAAAATTATTTTCTATATTATACTTAATACCGGTAAAATATTTTCATTTTAAACACATAGGGAATATAAACAACTATTTACAAGTCTATTACATTGTTTTTATTGTACTGTCTTGGAACCCTAGTGTGCTCTGTGCACTTTTAAAGCACATTGCATTTGGATCATTCGCAGATGCTTAGAAGCCACATGAGAGTACCAAGTGCAAAGGTCATAGAATAAAAAGTCTGGACCCTACTAAGCCAGTAGAGTGTGAGTCACGGCATTAGCACTCTGCACACTGCCCTTCAAATGCCGCCCACCATGACTGGAATAATAACTCTAGTCTTAGAGACTGAACATGTTACAGCCCTGCCTCCCTGTCTGGATTGCCTTGCCTGCCAGTTTGGCTCTTTTTGCTTCTGCCCCAGGCTGGCTCCTGAACCATGTTCATTCTCACCTCAGGGTCAAGGCACTTCATATTCCTTTAACCTGGATTCCATCTTTCCAAGTCACAAATCCATGCGTGAGTCTTTCTGGTTTTCCCCGTGGTGCTGTCTTGGGACGGGTTTTCCTCTCCAGCCAGTTTTCGTCTACCCTGTCTGCTTTCTTATGGTTCTTTGCCTCAAACGTTGTTACTACACACACCTTTTAAACTTTGCCCACTGAGAGCTCCTTTCTGTGTGAGAAACCTCTGAGGTCAAGAGCTTTGCTTTGAATTACCATCATCTGGATCGGGCCCCCAGCACATAGTAGGGCTGCTGAATGAGTGAGTGAGTTGTGTCATTTGGGGCAAAGCATTTGGAGGGTGGGTGCGAGGTTCAAGCATTTGTCGTCTGGAGTCAGATGCCAGATACCCAGCTTTATTCCCCTCCCCTCCCCACTCCGTCTGCTTATCTGAAGATGTGGCTACCAATGACATCATCCATTTCATGAAAATGGCATTACCAAGCGGATTAAATGCACCCAGCTAAATATATAAACCTATTCGGTTTAAGTTTTACCTGTATGCATTTGATTTGGGGGGCTGACCGCTTGGCATTGGCAGACCAATTACAGGCCTCATCCCTGGGGAAGACTAATTCTTCCACTCTCAGAAGTCCCTTGTTGCCAGCTGTTATGTGTTTATGGATGGAACCCCATGGAATTCTCCTTTCCCCATAGCATGAATTGATACTGCACTTCAGGTCTAATTTAGGCAGCCATATTGCTAAGGGATCATGGGTAAAACTTCTCTACCATTTCTAGAAGATACAGTTTCACAGCAGGTTCCCTGGTCCTTTGGCTCTTACAATCTTCTGGTCTTTTCTTTCGGAAGGCTCCCTAAGCCTTAAGTATGGAAGCTGCCTTGCAGATGCGTCCGTGGGAACTAAGTATCACCCAGTGATTTGTTTTCTGCGTTTTGACCAGCCATATTTGTCCGTATGTTGCAAAGTGAGGTTTCGTTGGGTGGTGAGAATATCGGTGGTTTTACAGGTAAATATTGAGAATGCACTTAGACATTGTTTAGTTTAGTGAAGAGGTAGTAGTGGGTTCTCTTGTAAGATCCATGACTTCACTAATCCCAAGTGCTTGGCTAGGTTTCCAGTACCAGGTATAACTTCCCTCCCGTTGAATGGGCCTTCAGCCCAATTAGAGAGCTGCTGGTTACTGACAAGACATAAGTGTCACTCTTGTACCTCTAGGGTTACTGTGCTATACTGGTCATCATTGTAGTCCACAGGCATTAGAGTTGGGTAGGACTATTGGATGTTTTCCTCCCCTTGACGCTTGTGTAGCCCCTTGAAGTACTGTGAAAGCTAGTCCTCGAGGAGGGGCCTTTCAAGTCTGATCCAGCTCAGTGTCTCTGCGTCCAAAGTGCACTGCGTCTTCAGAAGTGGGAACTTAACTTTCAATCTCCAGGAGGGAACCGAGTACAGCAGCCACAGCCTATACTGTTTGGAAATGTTGCACTCTCAGACCAACAGCTGGAAAGGAGGCTCTTCTCGCCTCGTATTGAGAGTTTTGTGAGACGGTCTGTGGTGGCCATTTCTCATGCTAAATATACATCTTTTGCCTTGCTTCCTCTTTGGAGCTCCAGACTCATATTTGGAACGACCTCGGATACCCAAAACTGAAACCATTCCCTCCAGATGATACCGCTTCAGGATAGTTTCTGGTCCAAGCGAATGGCATTGCCTACCTACTCCTTGTCCAACGCAGAACACGTGGTGTAAATCTTGAGTCCCTCTCTTCCGTCCCAGACCCCAGATAATAACAAATCTGCTTTATGTGACCCTGCTACCACACCTGAATCCAAGCCAGTTATTACTTCGTGCCCACATTTCAGGCTCCTGGCAACTGACTGCTTCCGTATATACATTTCAGCATCTAATTTCCCCTCCCCCGAAGTCTTCGTAATCTACTAGCGCCATTTTAAGAACATGCAAGTCAGATCGTGCTATCAGATGATAGCGGTGTTTGGGCTTCTGAGGTAACAAGTAGCTTCCTAGTTCCATGAGCACCTCACTGGCTGTGGGTGAAGCAAGCTCACACCACAAACGCACAAATAGAAGTTCCCCAACATAGGCCTCCCATACCATCTCTCCCATTTCTTATCCTTTAACTCCCTAGAGACAATAGTTGCCAACTATCTACCCGGTTTCTTTGGTGTTTTTCTTTTTTTCCACATCCGTAACTAACATTCATTTTGCTATTTTTTGTTTTAACCAGAGACTCGATTCTAGAATTTAAGATTTAGTTTATCTTCACTGCATCATGTGGTACCTATACACCTATATAATTTCCCATTCCTTTCCCTCCTAATGACTGTTTCTTAATTGTATTCCAATCACTGTTTAAACTGGCAAGCCTTTGTACATTTTATTCCTGTTTGAGCCACAATGTATACTATCCTAAGACGACTTCTCTTTTGCCTTTTCTATTTTTTTTTTCTGCAGCTAAGCTTTTTTTCTTCCCCCTTGTAATTTGTCTTTTATGAGGAAGAGGCTGGCTCCAGATTTGTTTGAATATGGATAGCTTTTCTCCCTGTCCCTCCCACCCCCACATATCTGGGCAACTAAGATAAAAAGAGCTGTGCAGGCCTTTCTTCGAAGAACCAGTGTGAATTTAAAATTTGATTCTAACCCACAGTGGGAGAATTCCCTACCATCTTGGCCTTTTGACCTTAGTAAAAACAAACATGCCAGCCCAGGGGTTACCTTCATGTTAGAGCTTGGGAGCATTCACTGCTGGGAACCTGTATGGGGCCTAAATATACTCTATTTATATTGACTGCTGAACCCATTGGGTTATCTAAGTAACATCCGGAGTGGGAAATGGTGCTCACCTCTGGGTGAATGAATCAGCTTTCCGGTTCTTATTAATATGTCTCCAGACTGCTCTCACCTCAGCTTTGTAAATCTCCCTAGACATGTTTTAAACACTTGTCACTCTTCTACTACTAAAGTTTCTTGATAAGCTTTCTCCTAAGGTCATCTACACTGCTCTGGTCCTTGTTCAGTATCCTTCAGTGCTATGGACCTGGGTTCTCTTGTTTCGTTTCTGCCTTCCTGGTATATCAGAACCTCATTTCGGGATTCTATTTTCTCTTGGTTGAACAAATCTGTTAACAGCTTCATCAGAAATGGGCCTGGGAGGTGACTTCGGTTACCTTTAGTGTATGAAAACAGTTTCTTTCATTGGCCTTTTTTTTTTCCCCTGATGAGCAATTTGTCTAAATGGGCTTCTAGATAAATCATCGTCCCCTTGTATTCCTTTCTGCATTTTGTGCTACTGCCGCTGAGAAGTCTAAAGCCACTCTGTACCCAGTTCTGCTTAGAATCTTGTGTTTGCGTGTTGAAGGCTTTGGGATCTCTTTTGTCCGTGTGGTTCTGTGGTTTCATAATGAGGTGTCTCAGTGCAGGATTATGTTCATGCATTGTCTTAGGACTCAATAGGCCCTTTCACTTTGAAAAGTTACGTCGTGCCATTCCAGGAAACTTTCTTGAGTTGTTTCTTTGATTATTTCCTTCTTCCGTTTTCCATTTGTTTTCTTTCTGGGACTCGCACTATTCAGAATGCAAACTTCCTGGACTAGACAGCACTTCTCTTGTGGTTTAGTCTTTTTGGTGTTCTAAAGTCACGATCTTGTTTTGATTTGTGGAAGGCTCTATCCCATTACTTATATTTTAAATTTTCAACTGAATTGGTTTTTTAAACTGATAAGACTTCGCCTTTTCCTTTTGGTCATCAAAATTTATAGCAAAACTTACAAAGATATAGCATCTCTGTCTTGTTTAGTGGTTATAATATAATATTTTAGCAGCTTTAAAGCTCTGAAGAGAGCAATAATAATGTTGTCTTCTTCCTCCTGCATAATCTTTACTGTTTCCTAGTTCATTTTCTATAGTTCATTGGTTTTGACCTCTGTCTTCCTTACTAGGATACTTTACCTCAAGTCTTAAGATCCATGAATACCTGCTGACATCCAGGCGGGAGAAAACAAAATGGTGCAAGGACTCCTGACTGGTACGGTTAGTTGATTCTGCCATGAGATACACCATGGAACCACCTATTGGCTAGGACCGTGGGGGATGAGCAAGAAAGACAGGCAGGGTCCTCAATCATCACTTATAACTCTCAATAGGGTCTTCCTCAGCCTTGTCAGGGGCTAGCACAAAGTATCCTCTGAGACTGATAATTCAGTTACTATGCAGCTGTTCTTGTGTCTTTTAGCTTCCAAGATCGTGTGGTTGATTTACCTTTTGTGCATATGCTTTTTGCTCTTGGGAGGCATAATCAGGGGGATTCACTGTAAGTTCAAAGCTGGCCTGGTCTACATAGTAGGCTCCATACAAGAGCTACTCACTACAGATGTAGTCACTACATAGTTTTAATGGGTTCTCAAGAGGAGTGTATAATAGCACACATGCAGTCTGATATTTCTAGTAAGAGCTAAAGCATATACAACTTTTACTACATGACTAGCAAGACCTTTCAACTTCAGGAGAGTGCGGCAGAAGAAGGGTTATGTGAAGCCGTTCTGTACCAGGCACTACAAATGCTTGTACACTGATATTGGCTTGGACTTCCCGTTCTTCAGGACCGTGAGAAACAGATTCATACTATGTATAATCGACATACTCTATCATAGTTTTAATGCAGCTCAAAGAGATTGAAGTTCAATACATGTTTTGCCCAATGTCTCCGTTTCTAGTGATTTTTGTCTCCATTGAGACAACTGTTACCGCTAGGTTTGCGTAACGAAGATTTTTGTAATGCTTTTGTAACTCTTTTATTATTAATATCTGATAGTTTTAAGTGATAAGCTTGATCTCTATGGGTCTTAATATTCTTACCCGCAGAACGGAATAATAAAACACACCTCAGAGAGTGTTTGTGAGGTTAGAAGCAGTGCCTTCGAGTGCCTAACATGCAGTGATGGCTTAACCGATAACTTGAACACATTAATTTCATGTATAAACACAAATCTGAGCACAGAGGAGCCTCTTTCCAAAGTCAGTTGGATGGCTTTCAATATCACATTCATTTCCCAACACGTGGGACAAGCAGCATACCGTGATAGAACTTAGGAACATTGATCTATTCATTAAATTTTTTAAGTTTGACTAGTTCCTTGAATTCTCCTGCCATTCCTTACAGAAGTACAACTGCATTTCAGGTATGGGGATGACATGCGTCATGCTACAAAGATGGCTTATTCAAAGCTCTTTTTCTGGAAACTGAAAGTGTCTCAGCTTAAGCCTGGAGCACTGCGTGATGATCTTGGACACTTTCTCATGCCAGCTTTGGATCCATTTCCATGTGTTGCGCAGAATGAGGTCAAACTGCCTTGCATCCTGAGAGGAAGCCTACTAGGATGTAGTTGATAGGAGAGCTCCAGTTGTTCATTTAATTGCTCCTAACAGGACTTGTCTCCACTGCTTAAAGGCTTAAAGTTTTAGCTCTCAGAGGCAGGAGCACTTTCAAATCCGTGTCCAGAGTTCAGTTAGATTGGCTACTGAAGCTTCGTTTGAATGGATGACATGGAACATTGAAGCTGATGACATTCATAAATGAGGACTCAGCTAATGGTGAATGTCTCTCTCTCTCTCTCTCTCTCTCTCTCTCTCTCTCTCTCTTTCTCTCTCTCTCTCACACACACACACACATGCACACAGATACATCAAAGTATATGATTAAACACGTATCTTAGTTAGAAACAGTGGTAGCTATTTTCTCATATAAATTTCTTTAAGATAAATTATTTAACAATGAAAAACAGGATTATAATGGCAAATTTTAATCTTTTAATAGATCTTAATAGGATAGGGGAATGTCCCTAGTCCTTAATGCACGCTTTGACTTGGGTGATTTATAACTTTCAAACCTATTCTGAGCTAATATATATGTAACAACACTTAGGTGCTTTTATAACTTCTTTGTTTTCTGGCTAGCTATCTGCAGGTATCAATCTACTTAGGTCACTGGGATTCCTCAAATACAGAATGACAAAACCTCAAGACTGCCTATAAAGTCATTAGATAAAGGTAGTTCTTACTTCTGGATAAAACTGGAAGTTTGTGTCAGCAAAGAGTGATTTCTGAAAACATAAAAAAAATCCAGATAAAAAGTGGGCAAATAAGAAGGCGGGGGGAAGGGCAGGAAGAGGAGGAAGGATGGAGAAAGAGAAGAAGCCACCTTTGATAGAAGTCTAACTACATTAGTTTCTGCAACCCTCCATCTTCTTCCGTACTCTGGTTTCAGGACTCCCTTTGTCATAAGACAACCAAGCAAAAAGAGGAGGGGGAGGAGGGGGGAGGAGGAGGAGGAGGAGGAGGAGGAGGAGAAGAGGAGGAGAAGGAGGAGGAGAAGAAGAAGGAGGAGGAGGAGGAGGAGGAGGAGGAGGAGGAGGAGAAGAAGAAGAAGAAGAAGAAGAAGAGGAGGAGGAGGAGGAGGAGGAGGAGGAGGAGGAGGAGGAGGAGGAGGAGGAGGAGGAGGCAACAAAGACAAAGAAAGAAAGAAAAAAAAGGAAGGAAGGAAAGGACCTTTGATGAACCAGTTCTATCCATCAGTAGGAATATAAGAGACAGCCATAAGAGTTAAATTAAGCCTTTTGAATTATGTATACCCATTTCACTGATGACTCAAAAAATGTCATACGAACTACCTAACCTGTGTGCTTCCACGTTTCCTGCATGTGCTCAGAAATGACTGATGCTTGATCCCAAGAAGTGTGAACTAGATCAGTACCTCAGAGTTCTTGGAGCATATTTAATTCCGAAAGTTTCCACCATTTCAGTACTTGTGGTGATCGGATGTCACTCTTTAAACTTCGACTATTTTCTGGGAGTTCATGTCAGTGAACGTATCTGTTTTTCTATGATCGCCTTTGTCCTTGGCTTCCCTGTCTCATGGATTTCTTTCCCCTGGAACCTTACTTCTATAGATACATTAGTCCTCCAAGGCCCCACAGTACATCTGATGGAGTGGGAATGAAAACTCCGGCATCCTGGGTTTATAGACAACTTCTTCGGGCCCACCACACTTACTGGTGAATTTGGTCGAGTCAGCATTTGCTGGTTAGGCCATAGATAAGATTATGTCCTTGTCTTCAGATGCTGCACATACACGAACACACACACACACACACACACACTTTATTTATGTATAATGTCATTTTATGTGCATTGGTGTGAGGGTGTCAGAGCTCTTGGAACTGGAGGTACAGACGGTTGTGAGCTGCCATGTGGTTATTGGGAATTGAACCTGAGTCCTTTGGAGGAGCAGACAGTGCTCCTAACAACTGAGCCATCTCTCCAGGCCCAGGACTGTGGTTTTTATTCCAAACTATAGCCCTGTGGAGCAGAAGTGCAGACAGAGGGGTGGCACAGATCCATCCTCTCCCTGGAGGTGCACATCAGTGCAGATGCTGGCATTATCTTTGTGCCTCTAAATAAACAAGAGGTCACTTCTTAGTGACAGTGGTTCATTCTGCACTCTTTGATAAGCAATTAGTCTATGAAATATGTACTGTTTTTTTTTTTCCAGGTTAGGGCCTCGGGCCTCGTGGAATTCATAGGACCAGAAAAAGGTGAATATGAGAAATTAATTTCAAAGAGTTGGATCCTTCCGACCAGTGAAATAGCTCAGAGAGTAGACCCACTTGCAGGCAGGCCTGACAGCCTGAGTTCAATCTCTGGATCCCACAAGATAGCATTCCAGAACCAGGTCTTGAGAGTTGTCCTCTGACCTTCACATGTGAGTGTATGTGCACGCACACGCTCGCGCACACACACACACACACACACACACACGTTGTTGTTATTGAACCCTTAAAAGGAAGCACACATATCTTGAAAGCATGAAGTTAATTTCCTTCTCTATTTTGTAGGCTTATTGCATAACTTGCCACTGTAATACATATCTGAGAAAAGACAAAGACAACCATGGAGCAGAATGCTGGTATTCACAATCGCCGAACTTCATTTGGTCTGTCACTGGACACAGGTTTCATCTGCCAGATATACTGTTCTTTAGTGGAGAGGGCCGAGGGAGTGTGGTCAAGCCAGGAAAGGGAAGTTCACAGCCACTATGTTTTAAGTTAAAATTTTTGTGATATAAAATTAAGGCATTTGGGGGGCAAGATACTCAGACTCTACTTTCTAGTATAAAGTGTGAGGACAGAGTTGTGCCCCGCCTCCTACGTTCCTCCTTTTGTTTTCAGAAATTTTGTGTATTTCAGAAATGTGTATATTTTTGCATATTTTGCCATAGTTTGATATTAAATATGGTTTTCCTTATTAACCCTCGATATAGCAACTCAAGTTTCCATTAGTTTAAAAAAAAATGGTCACAAACAATAGCTTTGTATGCAGAGATGGTAAGTCGGCTTTTTAAAAGATTAGAAAATTAGAGATATTGGGGAGGTAGAAAAGATACCATATGCATTCACGTGCAGGTCCATGCACATATACACACAGTGTATGAGGACAAGCACACTGGGCCTGTGTCCTTACTCAAACTGGCCTTCTCCAAATGGACAGCAGTATGACCACATACGTATAGCACTCTAAATTTTTATCTTTGACAATTTTTTTTTTTGTCTTTGTTAGCTGGAAGAACCTATCAGTGTTTTGCTCTCTGTCTCTGTCTCTGTCTCTCTCTGTCTCTCTCTCTCTCTCTTTCTCTGTGTGTGTGTGTGTGTGTGTTCAGTTGTAACTGCTAATTTTCTAATTGATCTGACCACGTGATAAATGTTAAAACTTTTTTTTCCTGTATCAGGTCACACTTTGATGCCTTCTGTAATTATTGAGATTTGGCTGTCAGGATCCAACATCCTGCGTTTAAACTATCTTGACTTTGCCCATGAATTCTTGGCTCTCTCCTCTGTTAGGGGCTTGGCTTGACTAGCTAGCTGCCTTTTATCAGTGGCAATCTACCAAAACCCTGTAATGTGCTCAGCACAGGGCGGAACAAATCAGTGTTCTACCTCACAATTTAAGGAAGGCAGGGGGCTAGTTTTTGTTTTAAGATAAAAATCTTTTGACAAAACACAAACTCCCCAAAACTTCCTTTAAACCAAACAGCATTGTCACACCCACAAAAGCTCCTATTACTTACACAGCCAGATGACTCAAGATCACTAACATTTCTATTCATAAGGACTTTGCTGGCCCAGAATCAGTACAACAGGCCTTCCCCCATCTTCCTTCACCCTCCCCTGGGAGACTGACGTTTGGAGTACCTCATTTATTAGGGGAAAAAAAAAGACTGTGTTTTCTGCCGGAACTCTTTGTCCCGGGACTTTAAAAAAAAAAAGCCACCCTTAAGTCCCTTTTTAAGTTCATTCACTGAAGTAGGGCAAGGAGGTGACAATAGGTAGTAAGTTTACTGATGACCTGAGTATCCCTCTGAGGGATCTCTGAGACATTCCTGTCATCCAGAGTCAGGGCTGAGGCAAAACACCCTGCCTTCTGGAAGTTCCAGGGGGCCATTTTCAGCTTTTGCACTGTACCCCAATGAAAATCAGGCCTCTTCTGGCCTTTGGAGCACCCACTTTCCCTGTAAATTAAAACCACCCACCCCACCCCAGAAAGTCTCTACTAAACCCGAATGCGTCCCCGAGGCACTCGTGCACCGCGCCCGACACTCCCCAACCTTTCCGGGTCAGGGCCAACAAGGATCGCACCGCACCGGGTGGACAGGGTCGGCCGGGAGCCCAGCGCGGCCGGCCGTCCGTCTGTCCGTCTGCCCGTGGGCTGCGGTCCCGGAGCGCGGGAGGAGCGCGGCCGCGGCGGGCGGAGCGCGGCGGCCGGGGGCGCCGCCCGGGCGCGGCGGGTCCGGGAGGTGGCGGAGGCCTGGGAGTAGGAGTCGGAACGCGGCGCGGGTCGCGCCTGGGTCCCGGCGCCAGGCCTCCGGCGAGGGCAGTCGCGGGTCTCCGCGCAGCGCCGCCCCTCGGGCTGGGGAACTTGTCCCGCGCGCCTCGCCTGCAGCCGCCTGCGCCTCCTCCGCCGCGCCGCCCCCGTCTCCGGTCGCGGCCGCGCGGCTCTGGCTTAAAGGAGGGAAAATGCGGCGGGCAGCGGCGCAGCGCGGGGCCCCGGGCGGCCGGGATCGCGCCGCCCCGGCACCACCTAAGACGCCCCCGCGCGCCCAGCCTCGGCCCAGGCCCGAGCCCCGCAGGCAGGCGAGCGCTGCGCGTCGCCCGCGGCCCGCGAGGAGGCGGAGGAGCAGGACGAGGCGCCGCCTTCCCCGCGCCGCGCGCCCTCGCCCGCCGTTGTCTGCGCAGCGCTGCGCTGGACCAGTTTCGCGAAGTTGCCCGGGCCCCGCGTCGCCCAGATGTGCGACCTCATTGAACCGCAGCCGGCCGAGAAGATCGGCAAGATGAAGAAGTTGAGGAGAACTTTGTCCGAGAGTTTCAGCCGCATCGGTGAGTGTGGTCCGCTGTACCCCGGTGTCCTGCGGGCGATCCCCGGGCTCGCTCCCTCGGTCCCCGCGCCCTCTCCGTGCTCAGGGCACCAGCCAGGCAGCTGCCACCTCCGGGTGAGGTGCGGACAGGGATGGAGGAGGACCTCGGTGGGGACTCCGGGCAGGGCAGAGATAAGCTGGAGAGCTACCCCTCTCCCCCACGGTCTGAGCTTCATTCGTGGACTGTCTCAACCCTCCAATTTGAGTTCCTCCTCCCCGCCAATAGTATCTTTGGCGCCTACAATGAACTGGAGAGGGGACACCAGGTCCCCACCGCCATCGGGGCTCTATGGCCACCCAGGTTACTTTTTTGTTTTTGTTTTTGTTTTGTTTAAAGCGCGTTGGTATTAAGTGTTTAGCCAATAATGTAGCTTTGGGAATTGTCGAAACGTTGACAGGCGCCTGATGTTTTTTAACGTACTCAACCTAAAGGAAGTGGGACAGATACCTTGGGACCTTTTGTTCCGTACTTCTGGTCCTATAAATGGAGGTTTGGGTGTTCAGTTTGTAGGTCTCTGAACCTTCCAGCTGCTATGGTGAAATGCGAGCGGTGAAGTTGTGGGGGGCATTTAGAATAAGTCTCTTGAACTTGCACTGTTAGTGCAGTCCAGAGGCTATTGTCTTCTTTAAAAAGCAACCAACCAATTTAACAGAGAATAAACAAACAGCAATAAGAAAAAAGGATTGAGGAATGTTTAGGATACTTAAAGAATGAATCCACATTACAGCGAGATGACAGCTGTGTCATGTGGAAGGGGTTTGTTAAATCTTGAGTGTTGGTGGCAGAGAGCGCCTGTTAACCTGAAGGCATATCTGCTATCTAAACTTTTGTCGCTAACTTTCTTTGATACGGGTAACTGCGCAAAGCAAGGGATTCTTATAAGTCCCAAACCAACCCATCAGAGTGTCCAAGCATACCTTCTGGCCTTTGGTTCACCTGTTATGTTAATGAAAGTTAATTAATTAAAAATAAGCCAGTTCCTTAAAATAAAACCATGATGTGCCAGTGTCAGCAGTCTGTTTCATAGCTCCTTATCCATACATGGAAACTATCTTCAAATAAACATGGATAAACATTTTATTATTATCATTATTGTCAATTTTGTTTGACATTTTGCTTTTCCTGAGAACGCTGTTAAGTTATGTGCGGAATCCACATTCGTCATGCCTTTTCTAATTACATGTATTGAATGTACAACGGACCCACTTTTCTGAGTTAGGCACGTGAGTGTCGAGTCCTACATTCAAGTCAAGTTTGAAGCCAAGAGGAGTGTGAGAGTGAGGTGTGCAGTCTGTGCATTATTAACAAGGATGTTTCAGGGCTGGATTCAAAACACCACCCAGGCGGGTTCTGGAGTCCATTAGGGCCTGTTCTACAGCACATTAGCTAGATATTTACTAATGCTGATGAGTCCGTTGGAGCCCCTCCAGTTTTCTCTTAAATAATTCATTGCAGTTGAGTCTCAGTAAGAAACAAAGGGCATTAATATAAAAATCTTGTATGTTTAAATAATTTTAGGGTTTGATGGCCCGTCAGTAATATTCGGGTTAACTGCAGTGTTGGCAGATAGATATTATAGTTAATTGGGCTTCCCAGATTATTGAGATTTAGTGATGTGAAAGCTCCCCTTTGAGTCTATTGATTCTCAGAAATGCCTGGTATGATTATGTGGCTTTTATATCCATTCTTTACGAAACAGAATGGCTCAGTAAAGAAAGCTGATCATCTCTTTATTGAAAGAGGACTCAGAAGAGCAGGTCTTACTGTGGTATATTGTGAAAGAAAATATTGACATTTTTAAGTGATTTTTGTTGTGTGTGCACCAAACCCAGGATAGTTATTAGGAAGGGCACTACTGGAAAACGTATCTTCTCCGATTTCCTTCACACTCAGAGGCGGTGAACTCATTTTGATGACCGAAGGGTTTTTTATTTTTGAGGACTGAGAGGCAATGCCGTGAGAGTTTTCTATGGGTTCATATTTTTTTTTTTTTTTTTTGTGGTTTTTTTTTTTTTTTTTTGGCACTTGGTGAAATGATGATGCAGTGTCTTGTGTGGCAATGCTATAAAACTCAACAAATGTTTGCAACGTGCCGTCATTATTAGGGATTAGATGGTCTCGACATGATGGTATTATAGGTAGAAAGCAAGGGAAGAAGAAGTGGCCACAGATTTGTAGTATAGCATCCTGAAAACATGGTAGGTTTTGGAGTTGGACAGTTCTGGGCCTGGCCCTCTGTTTTCTCTGTCATCTTGGGCAACCAGTAATTCCCTTAAACCCTTGCCTCTTCACCTGCATATCGTTGTATAATTGTGGAGATTAAGTGAGACAGAATAAAACTATCTGATACATTATCTCACATGGCGAGGATCACTACCAGAAGCTCATGTCGGTCCTTCTGATTTCTGTTTGTCCCCTCTTATCCATTTTCTTCATTGAGAGTCCAAAGAATAAATGGTTTATTCCCACCCAACAATCCAACATTACCATGTATCCCGTCGCCTAGTCGAAGAGCCATAGAATATTGCTTTGAAATATACATGCCGGCTTTGTTTTCTTTTCTTAACGCTATTCAGATGTAGCTTTGTTACATGGTGAAACGCCATCGTTCAGCCATAAGAAATCACCAATTACTTACCTAGAAAGCCCAGGACACTTCATGCATGCATATGATCTGCAATGAATGGTTGTATGTAACAGAGATTATGAGTTACAAAAGGTAGGATTGCTTAACTCATCATACATCATAGACCATGCCGACTTTGTCACCGTCAACCCCAAACACGACTGATCGGAGATTGCTACGTAAGGTCAAGTGAAACACACTGGGTTTCAAGCCACAGGGCTCTGATTTACGACATCTGCCAGGGAGTGACTACAACAGAGCTGAAGGCTCTTTTATAAGATGAGTGTAATTGAATTCTAAAGTCAGGCATCCATTTCCACAGTGCCTCTTTCTGATTTCCTGCTCAATAGCTCAGGATGGTGACCTGTTTAGGACGCTGGTCTTGTTTTAATACCTGTTCCCTCCTCTGCCTGACTTAAAGCTTCTAGGCTAACTATGGTAAACAGGAGCGTAGCGTGGGTAGCTTAAATAAGCCCACCCATTTTGTGCCCCTGTGCCTTTTTTGACCTTGCAGGTGGGCTTATGCAAATTGAGACCCTCAAGTGTCTGTGTGATTGGAGCCCTACTGACATCCCTTCACACCCGGTGGGAGTCTTTCCTAGAGAAAGTTTATGCTTGGTATTTGAGATGAGCCCATGTATGCCATTTCTGCAAAGGATATGGTTGGTGAAAAGCGGAAGCTGTGATTAAGGTGAATTCTTGTGGGTTCCTTGCCCTCTGCCTGTAGGTGTGTACTTCTAGATTGTCACTGACAAGCCATTCTGTGAGGAGAGATAAACGTAAAAGTGAAGCTTTCAGGAATTCAGTTTGACTATTGTGCCATCTTCTTTCCCAAAGCAGCTACAAACCGTTTTAATTTGGGTTGTGGGTATAGTTCAGTGAGGAGAGCTTGCCTAGTATGTGTGAGGCCCTGAGCTCTGGGTCTAGCAAGAGGGAGGGACAGGAGAAGGGTAAAGAAGAGGGAGTGGATATTATGGTAATGGGACTTGTGTTTATAGTTCTTACATTATATATATATATGTATATATGTGTATATATGTATATGTATGTATATGTATATATATATATTTCATTTGCTAAAACCTTAGTGCATATTAAAATAGGAGGTTCTCTCTCTTTGCCACTGAGGTAGAACTCGTTAATGCCACATGTTGCCATATACCTTCTGGTGCTAGATATTGTCCTGACACCAAGAGCTAGTGGGCGATATGGCTGGAACACAGGCTAGTGAGTGTGCATTGTCAGCATAAAGTGGCAAGTTCCATACTGAAGAATAGTAGTGAACTTGCCACTGGAGGACACAGCAGGATCTCCTTTGGTGAGTTACTAGGAAGCCTTTAGGGAACTGTGTCTGAGCTGAGGACCAGATAGATTCTCTGATCATATTCAACGACTTAATATCTACCCTTTTGTTAAGTCAGAGTAGCACAATCTGGGTATTGTCCCACGACATCCTTGAGGACAATTGTGGTTTTACATTTACATAAATGATTAATGACAATCAGGGAACATAATCAATAACAAGATGTTGTATGCGTGTTTAGGTCAGAGTTTATTCATCAGTAACCTGATAGCTATCTGGCAAGGACACCTTTAATTGGTCTTTGTTATGCTATCAACTGCTTTTTAGGGCAAGGGATGCAATATTTAGAAGAAACCGTGTTAAATGTCAATCTAACAATGAAAGGTACCTATTGAGTAATAGCCTTTTTGGTTCAAATCTACTCTTTCTGCGATGTGGAGGGCCCGAGTGTGTCATCGTGTAGCGGAGATCGTTTGCCTTTCTTTATTGCTTAGCAAATGCACCTAGAATTTTTTTCTTTATTCCCCCGCCCCCTTTCTGACTAATCTCAGATCCACCCTTTAGAGTTAGGATGCTAAGAAATTGTCAGAACTAAGAAGGCAAGAAACAGTGGGCCAGTGTGGATGCCTCCCCCCCTTTCATTTCTCAACGCCATTCCGCATTTTAGCCCCCAGTGGGTCAGCATAAGCTGTCGTACAACTTGGCCAAAGAAAACACACCTCTAAAGTTCCAGCACTTCTGTAATGGCCACATTGGATGAACTATTTTTAATTGTTTGTCTTCTGAGTCACAAGTTTGCAAGGCTGTCATGGGTGCTCTTCATTCATACTTGGTTATTGACAGATAAAACTGAATTTATGTGCATATGTGTATATATATATATCCTACTTTGTATTTGAAGTCAATGCTATTCATATATCTATATCTATATATCTATATCTATATATATTCAGGTTTAGCATAAATTAACAGCTCTGTAGTGAAAAGGTGCATGTGATTGGTTTGAGGAGCAGTTGGTGAGGCTGGGGCGAGGACTGCCTTTTAATTTTCCATTCAGGGCAACTTGTTCTGTCAGGAAGAAACTGGACAGTCTGTTATGGATCAGAGTCTTAGTGTAAAAGGGGGAAAACTATAACTGATAAGTGTTTTAGCTTCTCAGGCAGCCTGCACCCTGCTGGCTCACCACCACAGCTACATAATTTTGGACTTTTTAAAATGACAAATTTACGATCTGAACAAGAGAGAAAACCTTTTCAAGATTGCTAGAAAGCCAGGCATGGTGGCTCAAGCCTGTAAACCCAGCATTTGGGAAGCGGAAGCAGGAGGATTACTGCTAGTTCTAGGGCAAACTGGGTTAAAGAGTAAGACCTTATCTCAAAAACTGCACTACACACTATGACACCACACCTCACCACATCACACCACACCACATCTTACCACACCACACCACACCACACCACACCACACCACACCACACCATACCACATGGGTAGAGTATATAAATTTTTACTTAGGAGTTTCTGCTTAGCCTCACTAATTTCTCAGAACTCTATTTCCAGAATAATTTCCTTTTCATTGCTTTTACCAGAGCAAAGCCTTTCAGGCAATAGATAGCCACACCTTTCCATCCAGGCTAGGACTACCTAGAACAGGCCTGTAAACACCCATGCACTATTTTGTAGATTTGAAGTATTTCTTCAAGTGGTAGTTTCAGATTAGTTAACGTTTTGTGCCTCTCCCATACTATGAAACATTATAGGTAACTGGGATTTAATGAACTGATATTCGACAACTACAAGTAACATTCTTCTCTTTTCTTTAGAGTGAGATAAAATTCCATTTCTAAGGTTAAGTGTATTTAAGATAAATCTGAGGTATTTGTCAATTCCTATGAAACATTATGAATGTGTTCTTTTTTCCCTTTGGAAACACTTGACTATAAAAATTCATCGTGTTAGGTGTTTGAGTTAATTCTCTTGTTCTACACAATGCTTATTTGAAAATGCTTGGTCTTTTATTTCCATGTTTAAACTTTAGTTAGGACTAAACTGTCACTTAGACACTATGCAGAATGTTTGCCATCCTAACAAGTGGCCAAACCACAGAAGGACACACCAGGTGTTTGAGAGGAAATTTGTCTGTCATTACGTTGTGTCCCTTCTACTTCCATTAAAACATGTTCTGCTGAAGGAGATGTGAAAGCCCTGCATGCTTTTCTTCCCTGTTTTCCAGAATGCTTCATTTACATATTTATGAAAAGCATTTCACAGAGAAACATGCCGTGCCGTTCTCTCATTTGCAGTTTTTGTATTTTCTATCATGACATCGTTATTCAGGTTGGGGTACAGTTTTGCTTTCGGAGATGAAAACACTGCAGTGCTCCGGCTTTCTGTTTTCTAGAACTTAGGTACTCTGCCTCTTTGGGATGCTTCACAGTAATCGTTCTTTCTCCTTTTCTTTTCTAGCTCTGAAGAAAGACGACACCACCTTCGATGAGGTAGGCTAAGTTTCTTCCTCCAACACAAAGGCGGATTTATTTACTGTTAAGTAGAGTCCGTAGGTGCTGACGTTGTGCTTAGAAACAGAAAATGATAAAAACAAAACAAAACCCCAAAGCTTAAGAAACAAGTAAGAAAAAAAAAATCCCACAAGAAATAAGAAATAGCATTTGTTTATTTAGTTACCCACTTTTAGCCTTTTATCTCAGTAGTCATTTAACTGAGTTTTGTAGCAATCCTCAGACATGTATCTTTGGATCAATAAACAAAAGATGCGTGCCTGCCTTTGTGTTGTTGCCTTCTTGCTGACAGCTGTGCTGAAGAAGCCCACTGTGATGCGCATGTGTCGGGCAAGTCCAGAGCTGTTGATAAGTTGGACAGCAAGGCTCCTTTCCAGACCTTGAGGAATCAGGTGTGATGTGTTGACGTCACAGATTGTGTTCAAGGCTCCCAAAGGAGAGGGTGACTTTTTCTGTTCCAGTTTCCCTAGTGTTTGCGGATCAGATGAGTCTCTGTTTACTTGCTTCAAAGTAGTGAGGAAAAAAAAGTCTTCTTTGACATTGTAGGTCTCTGGGATTTTGTTACTGTCTTCAAGGTGTTACAGACAGAAATGTTTCATTGTAACCATCTGAAGCCAGTCATGGGCGGATGTTGTGAACTCGCCCTGTGCACAGAGCGTATGAAGTTATATGTAAACAGAGATGTTTCTACACCTTGTGCTTACCCCACGGCCTAGTGAAAGCATAGAGTGTTGGCTTTAATTCTTTAATGCTCTTAGATTCCATGAAAGAAACTATGACCTCTCCCTCCACTGCAGCAAGGGAAAGGCACATGTGCTTCCGGTGTGTGGTGTGTGCTTGCCCTGTCTCGGGGGGGGGGGGGGCTCCTCAGGGCAAGCTTGCTGGTTGGGATTTCTGGATGGGGCTAGTGCCATTTGGCTCTCGTGGTCTGCAGATTCATCCCAGCACCTGCTCCGACTTTCTGGTCCAAGCTCTGTAAAGCTGTGTCACTGGATCCAAAGCAACGTCCTCAGACAACGTTCCAGTTAATTCCTCCTAACGTTAATTCCTCCAGTCCTTTCACATCCTTAGTAGGTAATACTGGGATTTCCTCCAAAACTGCATTTCTGGAATTTCTACTGTTTCATTACTGAGATAGCTGTTTTCAAGAGAGTAATTTTTTTTTTCCAGGAGAAATCAGAGTGAGAATTTTGGGCACCTTTTCTTTCTTTATAAAGAAAAATCCCCTTATAATTATGGAAGTAATTTAACCCTACATAAAGAGAGACTTAAAGAAAGGGAGGAAGATAAAATCCTTCCATTGTGTTATCCAGGTATATTCACTGTTGAATATTCTTGCTTCTTTCTCCAAGATTTAAAGCCATAACCCATTATTATACCACTTTTCTTCTTTAAGGCGTGGCATATTTCTCCGTGTCTTCACAGGCTTCTCTTAGTCGGTGTAAGGAATTAAAAAAACAAAGCGAAACAAAACAAAACAAACAAATCCACCTCTTTTCTTCTATGTGCACCAGTGTTGTGTGTGTAAGTCTATCTTGGAGCCGTAGGTGCGTTTGTCTAACCAAACACATACAACTGAGGGCTGAGGCAGTGCAATGGCTAGAGTATATAAGGATGTCACGAGCTGGCAACTACTCCTCTACTCTTACTTCTAAAACCTCTGTGGAATCATTTGAAACAAAATCATCACCAGCTCAACACAGTATTTTCTTTCTTTCATGGCACAGAGATTTTTTTTTTAATATTTTAAATCAGAAAGTTGGACAATGCCAGAGCTGGAAGAATGGTAGAAGCCATTATTTCCTCATCCCAGCATTTCACAGATGAGCACATTAAGATGCAGAGGGCCAGAGTAATTTTCAGCTAGTTAAGGAAAGCATCAGGTCACGATCTGGAGGAGTAGCAGCAGCAGCATGGGCCTGCCTGGGGCTAAACGCTAAGGCATCCACCTGCAATTGAGCAACTGCTACTGGTTCCACAGGTCTGCGGAATGGTAGTTCCTGCCTTTTAGTGACTTGAGTGGATGAAGTAAGTCAGTGTATGTAGAGCCTTATGAATACTCTCTCAAACACTGGAAGCGGCAGAGCTTATGTCACCCTCCGTGGCTGTCGCCAACACTGCCTTCATTGCTCTGTCTTCTCTCTACAAGGGTGATGGAAGGATTCAGTCAGAAAATAAAGCTGTAGAGGAGATCCCACTTCAAATACACTTCCCACATTTCACACAAGGCCTCCTGTGATGATTTCTGTAGCGAGACGGTGAAAATATCTAAAATCCACCATTTTTATTTAATCTTCCACAAGGGGATGCTTTGGGTTCTAGGGTAGGATTCTAAGTAGCATGGTTAGCTCACAGAAGAGTAAAATCTTCCCAGGATCTCAGAGGAACACTAGACGTGAGCCTATGTAAGTGAGAAGCAACCGCTTTTGAGGATCATTTCCAGATTGCCTTGGTAGAAGTTTTCTTGAATGTGAGGTTTTTTTGGTATTTTTATTTTTGACTCTTCCTCTCCTAGTGTTGGAATCCGGTCCTCTATAAGGCTCTTGGAATTCACTTGAGACTGGAATCCTGCAGCTTGAGGGCTGGTCAGTTTCTTCACTAAGCAGCAAGGTGTGGCAGCTCTCCGCTCGCTCTGAGTTCATGAGCTTCACGATCCTTATCACAGAGACCTGCAAGGAGTTGCCTGTCCTGGAGTGTGGGCGCTGCTCCGTGATTGGTTGAGGATTTCTTTCAGGCGTGTGCAAATGTTTGACCTTAACCAGAGGAGGAAAAAAGATGTATTAGTTATTTACTCTTTGACCGTAATGCTCTGCTGATTTTTCAAACAGCATGAGGTTGTATTCAGGGACTATGTAAAGTAGCTCATGTGTGTGTGTGTGTGTGTGTGTGTGTGTGTGTTTACAAGTAACCGGTTTGAAGTTAACTGTTGAAGCCTTCAGATATTTACAGTGATAGGTACTGAATGTTGCTGAAGCCCCTACAGAACAGAGAATTTTAAGGGCTATTGTAGCCCTTCCTTCATTGTGTGTTCATTGGGATCCTGACCTAAATGATAGCCACTTCATGATTTGTGGATGGAATCTATAGGTGTTGGAAGGACTAGTCAGTTTTAAGATTTCAGAAAAACGATCTCACCAGTTTTAAACCTAACGGAACCACAACCCACGGAAGTTTGGATCCTTGGGGTTTTTGTGCAGTATTTGGCTAACATGAAGAAATTAAATAGGTAAATGCTGGATAGAAGGTAAAAGAAACTTGGTTTCTTACGAAATTGTTCTTACTGGGCACGGTGTGTAACACTGTGATGACCTCTCCACTATGTGCCTGAGATTTTGCAGAACTTCCTGAATGTTTCTTCGGCCAAATTCTTCCGGAAGCAGTAGACCTACACCATGCCTTTATGCTGAATATCAGGTTTTTTTTTTTAATGGTTTCTTTTGAATAATTATGATGCCTGATACACAAATGATGAGAAAATACAGTTATCTGCCAGTGTAGACCTACCACATACAAAGGCTTGTGAATATTGGAGGAAAAGGCTCCAGTAAGTGTGAGTGGATCCACGTAGAAAAGATTGGAAGCCTCTGATGCTTCAGCAACCCACGAGTCGTGAGAACTTAAATTGTATAGTCTGCTTGGTGTTGTTAAAAAAAAAAAGCCCAGATGAGGAACTCCAACAAAATTTTGACCATCCTTGGCTTTTTGTTGAGAAGTACAAAACCTTTAGTGTCCAGGGTTTCAGTTGAGTGCGGTGTGCAAATCTAGGTAACTCAGCACTTATTCCTATGGTTTTTGACAAAAAGCCTCCTAATATATGAGCTTTCCTGCTGTGCTTGCTGTTGTCATAGCTGCAACTCCCAAGGAGCTCCCGGGACTTGTTTTGATATTTTCCACCTATTTAACTCTTGAAATCCTAGGGAAAATGTAAACAAAATGTATATACAAAAAAAAAAAAACTAAAATTATTAAAGATTATTTTTAATAATGTTATGAGGACACCGGCTTGGGGCAGGGATGTTCCTGGACCCTGTTTTCCAGTGGCTGTGACTGTGTCTCTCCTTGGTGTCTGTGGGTAAATACATGGTATCCAGCAGTCTGTACTCAGGGATTTCTTATTTTAGGAGCTCCAGCCCCCCTCCCCCTCCCCCTTCCCCTCTGGTTTCTGCCCTTCCCCCTCTCTTGGCCCACCCCATCCCATTGCTCCGGCCCTGCACGTTGCCTATCTTTCTTCTTTGGCTGGGCATCTCTCTCTCTCCTGCCCGTGCCCTCCGTGGTGTGCTCCTCGGCACATCATATGTAATCTCTGTCAGCCTGGATTTTGACCTGTCATCTTATCTTCTCACCTGGTCTCTGCCAGGAGCTGCTTGAGGAAATCCCTCTGCAAACAAATGTATCAGTTCCTGAGGTGGCTGCTACCTCAAGCAACTGAAGAGCCTTTCATCTCTGTGGCTGTCACTGGCCAGAGTGCGGCTGTGTCCGCTCCTTGTCTCTGGTAGAAGGCTTTCTCACTCCATAGTCCCTTTCTAGGACTGTCTGAGTGACCGGCTTCAACCACACACATTTCTGGAGATAAGAAGTCTGAAACCAGAATGCTGACAAAGTTAGCTCGTTCTGCAAGCTGAGAGAGAAGGACCTCTCCATAGTTGTCTCTCCTTGACTCGTAGATGCTGGCTTCTTCCTGTTCCTTTATGTCATCTTCAATGTGTTCCCTCCGGCCCTCCCTCTGTCCCTCCCTCCCTCTCTCTTTTCCTTTCTCCCTCTCTCTTTCCCTCCCTCCATCCATTTGTCCTTCCCTCTTTCTCCCTCTTCCCACAGGGATATACTATGTAGCCAAGGCTACGGCCTGGATTCAGGAGCCTCCTACCTCTGCATAGCAAATACTAGGGCTATTTTTCCTCTTTTTATCAGGGCATCTTTCAGATAGAATCAGGATCTCTCTGTACTCCTGTTAATATAATTATGTTTGCAATAATCGTTTTTCCTCCTCCCTAAATAAGACCGCTTCGGGAGGCGTCAGAGTTAAAACGCAGACATGTGAATTTTCGTGGACACGGATCAACCACCATGTCCTTTCTTTTCTTAAAGTACCCAGTCTTAGTACCTTCCCACCCCCTTCCTCCACACGTACCTTGCACGCTAGCCTTACCCACTCCCCGCTGACTCCCCTTTCTGGCCACTTCCTCTTCCTGTTCCCCGACCCCTGTCTCCCCCTCTCCTCTTCCAGAAGCTTCCATAACTGATTCCTTTTTACATTTTCAACGGTCTCTTTTCCTAGCACGCTTGCCACAGGCTGTGAGTATACTCCGCACGCCCTCGTGTTTTCTTTTGTAACAGCAGCCCTCTGCCCTCTGAGATCATGTCTCATGCTCTCACTGAGTGTCCCTTGCTTTTGGCTACCGTCTCATTATAGTCACTGCGGAGCGCTTGACTCAGCTTTCTCTCCCAGACTCTGCACTGAGGTACCCACATCCCCATTTAGGTGTTTCTGCCCTTGTGTCTACAGTCGTCCTGGTCTCGGTGCACACAGAATATTAATAATTCCCATGTTGCCCAAACCTGCACTTTCTCTTGTCTTTAACGTAGAAACTGGCTTTTTCCGCTATGTGGCTTTTCTAGGGCGGGAACCTCTTGTCTTCCTAAATTCTCCAGCCCCCAAGCAAGCACCAGCTTGGCTCTTCTCCCTCTGTCCCCTTGGTTCCCACCACTGCTATGGACACACAGTCTCTACATCTCTTGCTTGGCCTTGTGGCTGTCTTCTGTCTGGCTGTCTTCCCCGTGGTTTGCTTCCAGTTCCGACCCGATGAGATCTCCAATACAAACTATGCTCTGCTCACACTTCCGCCTCTAAAGGTCTTTTGTCAGCCGTGAGTTCGTTTTCCTGGTTTGACTTTCAAGGCTTTTCGCAGTCTTCTATTGCATTTTGGCGTTGCTGTGCCTGGTGGACATTTATTCACTGTTCTGAGGCCCTCTTTATCATTGCCTCTGCTGCCTGTCAGTTCGGTGCTCTGTCACTGTCCCCTGCTTTATCTCGGCTCCTCTTTGGTCTCATGACTTCACTGCTCCCTCACTCTAGCATTCCCCAAATGCCTTTCAAGGCATGAACCTTCGCTGCTTAAAGACTCATGCATTTAGAGCTTGTGGACGTCTGCCTGGTGTCAGTCTCTGGTCATGAGCTCAGCTCGATTCTCCATCTAGTCAGACGTGGAGAGGTAAATATTGAGTTGTTCACCTGGTGGCCTCCCAGGACACCTTTCGGTCTCATTCCGTCTTGTAGAACTACTCTGTATTATCTTGTTTGTTTCTCACTGTGGTCATTCTGCCTACCTTAGATGCTTCCGACCACAGAGTCCTGGCTAGTTTTATGTCAACTTGACACACGCTAGGCTCATTGGAGAGGGAACCCCAGTTGAGAAAATGCCTCTATAAGATTAGACAGCAGGCAAAGCTATAGGGATTGTCTTAATTAGTGATTATAGTGGGAGGGCCCAGCCCATTGTGGGTGTCATTCCTGGGCTAGTGATCCTGGGTTCTAAAAGAAGGCAGGCTGAGCAAATCATGAGGAGCAAGGCAGTCAGCAGGACTCCTTCATGGTCTCTGCGTCAGCTCCTGCATCCAGATCCTTCCCTTTAGAGTTTCTGCCCTGAATTTCTTCAGTGATGAACAGTGCTGTGGAATTATTGAACCAAATAAACCACTTTCTCTCCGAGGTGCTTTGGTCTTGAAGTTGTATCACAGCCGTAATAACGCTGACCAAGACACAAGGGAACCTATACATTATTGTTAAATTATAGCAGAGGCCACCGTGTTTCAAGCTCGTGGTCTTGCCCGAGTTGAAAAAGAGCCTTGAGTCTCCTTAATTCTCTTGTTGGAAATTTAGTTTAAATTTTGCATGTCTACAACTTTCCATATTTTTGCAATTTCTATTCTAAAAATGGTCGATCAGATTTGCCATCTCCCTAATTATGGTCGACATAATTACCATAATTACGTCTCGTCCGGGACCAGTGGCTGGAATGTCCGGGTAGTGCTTTAAGAGTCAGAGTAGAAGTACATGTCACAAAATGCAAAATGTGTGACATTCAGGGGAATTAGTCACCTTCATTTTGGCAAGACAAGAGAGCTAATAGAAATCGAAAGCCCAAGCATCATCCTGTTTCTGCCTTGAACATCATTATTCTGCCAGCAGGGTCACCTGGTTGAGCTGTGTCCTTTGAGGGGTGAGTGCCCCACCCCCACCCCCGACTTTTTTCCTTATTGTGTGTGTGTGTGTGTGTGTGTGTGTGTGTGTGTGTGTGTGTGTGTGTGAGAGAGAGAGAGAGAGAGAGAGAGAGAGAGAGAGAGAATATTCATTCGTGGAGAGCTGACCTTTGACAGTGGAAGGGTTTCTGTATTGCGTAAGTACTTACGTTTTTCTCCAACGTGTGGAGTTTGAAGTACTGAACTTGCTTGGCCTTGGCTAAGGTCCTCTCTTACCAGGAACCGTGATGATTGGAATTGACCAATCAAAGCTGAGGTGTCTCTGTTTTCTGAGGCCTTGAATCTGTGGTCTACTATTGATTTCTAAAACTATAGCAGACATGTCTTCTCTTGTTCTTGATTATGCAAGTTCATAAGGGTATAATTACAAACCATTTGAACCATCACTGCTGTTTTACAAACTTACTTTCTTAAGACCATGACAATGTCTTTAAATTTCTTCAAAGATCATTTTCAGCATTTATGACAATGGTCAAAGAGATACGTTCCCCTTATGAGCCTGTTTTATATTTTATTTTATTTTTACCTCTACCATACATTCTCATTATTCTTCCAATTTATTATTTGGTTTTAACATTGCATTTTCTGTTAATATTTAGTTTTATTCATTATTTTGCTAACTACTCCTTTTAGAACATATATGCCTGGAAATCTTAAAGCTATTTCCTTTATGATGTGGAACCGTGGCTGTAATATTAATTACATGATATTTTTAAAATAAAAATATGGTTTTCTTCATACGTTTTTATTGTTTAAAATTTAATTGTGAGCGAGCATAAATGTTTGCCTATACTTTATACATAAACATCACATGCGTGCGTGGTTCTGAGAGAGGCCAGAAAAGGAAGTTGGCTCCCCTAGAACTGGAGTTACAGACAACTGGAGTTACAGACAGTTGAGAGAAGCCATACAGGTGCTGGGAATCAAACCCAAGTCCACTGGGAGAGCAGCTGGTGCTCCTAGCTGTGGAGCCATCTCTCCAGGCCTTTGTATATTTTAAAATATCTATTCCAAATTGTACAGTATTAAATATATATACATAGATACATATACATATACATAACACACACACACACACACAGGGCAAGGAGAGAGAGGGAAAGGGAGAAAAACCTTTTTATGGTTTTTATGAGCAAATAGAAGACAGAAAAGTGTTTCAGCAGCATATAGTTGTACTTCGAGGAGAATTCATATTTGTCTTCTCGGTGATAAAAATGCTTTTTCTTTGGTTTTGTTTTGAGATAAGGTCTTGGTGTATGGTCCTGGCTAGCATAATATTGTACTGTGCAGCTCGGGACGGCCTTGGATTCATAGCGAACTTCCTGCCTCGGCTTCCTGAGTGCTGAGTTTACCTGGCACCCACATCGCATCCAACTTAACACATGAAGGTGACGTGTGGGTGCTGGAAGAGGCCGAGACCTCAGGGGGTGTCGAAATGTTCACGTCTGTTTGCTCCCTTCCGTCCTAGGACATCCACATGTGAGCTGTCTATACGGTGGATGTTCGGAAGCTATCTTCAAAGTCAGAGTTTAAGAACTGTAATCCCCACCCGCTACACCTCAAATGTGTTACGAAACTCCGTGTTTCTGTCAGCTTCTACGCTGATTGACGAGTGCAACTAATCTTCCTTCAAAAGGATAGCAGATGGATGCGGACCTTTCAGTGTATTTTAATGGCTGTCTGGGAAGGGACAGAAAGGGACGGAGCTCTTGTCGGGATACCACAGACTTGAGGCCTCCCAGGGTTTGCCAGCGAGAATGTGTCAGCCATGACCCTGTCATCCACAGTGTATGTGCTGAGGGAAACAAACTGAAGTCTGTCGCTAGGATTTAGTCCTTGCTTTCAGGCCTGGCCCCACTGACTCTAACTTACTGATGTGTGGATTTTTATTGATTCTGTTTTCAAACAAGCCATGGACACCCATGTTGGAGAGCACCGTGGGCCCTGGGCAGGGGAGGGGAGAGTTCACACTTTCCCTGAGGATGGGGGTGTAGGCCTCTCCACTTCCTCTGTCTGCTCTATCTACTCGAGGAGGCCAGAGGCAGGGTGGGGTTTTCATATCCTTTAAGTATGTGCGGACAATAAAAATGACCAGGGGCCTGCTTTAACATTACCCACTGCTGACACAGTGGGGGGGGGGTGAAGACGCGTGTCTCCACGTCCCGTCCCGTGCGGTCTGGGTGCTTTAGAATGGCCCCACTTCCGAAGGCGATTTCCGAGTTCCGATTCAGAAAGCAGGGCGCTCTTCGTTCGACAGTACCTACCTCCGGATACCGCATTAGTATGCCAGATACCTCCACCAGAAGAAAAGCTGCCTTTCCAACCAAGGGAGCTTACTCTGCGGCAGACAAAAATGAATTTTGTCATTTTCTCGAGAACGTTTTATTTTATTTTATTTTTTTCATTAATCCAGATGAGTTGTAGCTAAAGAAGAGAGAAAGGGAGCGGAGATAAACTTGTTTGTCGGAGTTGTCATTCCCGGCGTGGATTACGAATTCTTTTGTGTTGTAGATGCTCATTTATTTTCCGTCGTCGGCTCTCTCTTCAGATCACCTTCAGGTGAATATGATGAACAATGTCTGCGGCGCCCACTTCTCTCTTAAAAGGCAGACTATTAAGTCTTACAAATGAGGGTCCTCGGGTCATTAGATATTGGGGTTCAGGTGTGCAAAAGGCTTGCTAACATATGGCCTGTGCCAGACGCCTTAATTGAGTTTGGGACTTCCCTGGGGGGCCTGGCATGACTCTGTCTAAATGATGTGTTACACATGCAACCAAAGGTGCTCTGCTCCTCGGGAGGGAAATGCAAATGTGTACTTTGTGAAGCCCACGGCCGACTGCACAGTGTGCACGGACCACGTTAGCTTCCGAGTAGCGACTGGAGGATGAACGCACCGGAACCTGTATGGCTGGCGTTAGCTGTACGTCCTCACTCTTGGCTGAGCCGTTTGGACGATATTCTGCATTTCTCTGACGCCACTGTCTGGAGTCAGCCTCTGGAGTGACATTTTACCTGGATGCCCTGCAGGAGAAATACTGCATGGGTACCATGGGCCATATGACAGAGAGACCATAAAGAACCCAGAGTTCTCATAGAGAGGCTACCTGTGTTTGGTAGGAATCCTAGCATTCGGACAGCTTTTTCTAACAAGGCATGATGCTGAGTGTGATTTTTGATTTTTAATTTTTTTTTTGTGTGTGTGTGTGTGAACGCTTTCTATTTGGGGTTGTTTGTTTTAAGGAGAAAGATTAAAAATAGGGGTTGGGGATTTAGTTCAGTGGTAGAGGAGAAAGGCCCTTAAAAAAAAAAAAAAAAAAAAAAAAGAAAAAAAAATAAAGAACATAGAGTTGTATGGATAGGGGTGTGTAGCCAGTGTCTGGTAAGAATTGGAGGGAAAACATGAGCAAGAAAACATGAGTAAGGAAAAAAATATAATAAAAAAGTTTAAAAAAAGAATGGATTTCTGCATTAAGTAGGACATTAAAAACGGTTTATTTATTTATTTCGTATGTATGTGTGCTTGCTTACATGAACTTAGGGGTGCCACATGCATGCAGGAGCCCGAGGAGGCCAGAAGAGGGCAGCGGTCCTCCAGAACTGCAGTAGCATGCAGTTGTGAGCTGACAGGCGGGTGCTGGGAACGGAACCCAGGTCCTCTGCAAGAGCAACAAGTGCTCTTAAAAACTGAGCCATCTCTCTAGCCTCATAGGACAGTTTTTGAGTCAAGCTACACCCAAATTACTGAGAGGGAACTGAGAGGCCAGAGGACATGAAATGATTGCATTAATTACAAATAATATTGGGGAAAACCTGACTGATTATTATGAAATCTAAGGGGTCTCTTTCTTCACCCATTCTTTACCTTTCAGATTCCGATTGTAAACATTCTTCAAACTACGTTCATATTTTTTTTTTCTTCCGGATTTAAGTGAGGATTGTATAGAACGTTGAGTCGTGCCTGATTCTTTTAGTAATATTTTTATTTGTCCACATTTATGGCTGTGCTGTAATGCTCTGAAGGCAATGGAGGTTATGGACAGTTAACTCTTGGATGGCGGCTGCATGGTCCAGAGGCTGGGTCACACTGGGAAGCTTGAAGGGTGATGTTGGTGTGTGTGCTAGCTGGCAGGTTCTGAAAACAGTTTTAGAACGTTTGACTGTGGGTGTAAGTTGACTTCAGTGGACAAGGCAGGGCGGTCAATATTGAATATATTTTTTTCTTTGAGCCCCGAATACATACATGGATTCTGAGCTCATGCATATGAAACGACTTCGCCTTCATATTTATTTCATATTGTGGCAGCTGGAATCTTTGTGAAAGGATAACGATAGAGAAAAATAAGCAGATATTTGTAACATTTATATTTAGAAAGGATGAAAGACGACTTGGCAAAGAGCAGAGACACTGAATTCTTTTTTCTTGTTATGTATTTATGTGTTTACTTATTTATTTACATAGGTAGCTGTGGGTACCGGAAGAAAGAAATAAATGTTAAGAAAATCTACATTTTTCTCTTTCTTCCCCCTCTATCTCTTTCTCCTCTTCTCCCTAGCCCCAGTTCCCTTGAATGGCCTCCTCTTTAGTTTCGAATGCTGCCTTGGCTTGGTGAAACACACATCTCTGTTTCCTCCAATGGCAGGGGGTAGGGCTGGCAGCTACAGGGCTAACTCTGTCCTGAGCCCTCACACCAGCGTGGCCCTGGGATGGTGATGGGATAGTGGCATTTTTAATGCCATCCTCACATGGGTCCTGATGTAGTTTTTTGTTTTCTTTAATTTTTTTTGGGGGGGGGGGTGCATAATGGCTCCTGGCTGGGGAAGAAGGGAAGTGTCTCCGTGGGGAGATGGGGATGTTCTATGATGCCCAGCTTCTGAAGACAGGCCTGGACCCTGTGCTGCCCCTGCTGTGCTCCCCGGGCTCCAGCGTGCACTTCAGTTCCCTTACTTTGTCTTTTGCTTTTGAGATGTGAGGGAGGGTACCCGCCTGAGGGGCCATTTCAGATTCTTCTTCAGAGCATTTGTGCTCAGAGCATCTATTCCTTACTCATGGATTTATTTCCTCTCCTTCTGTTGAGAAGGAGTAAGGAAGTGAGGGAAAAAAAATCTCAAGAGAGCAAAACCAGTTTTCCGGTCACCAGGCTTGTTAGGTTAATATTTACTTTCAAAATGAATGTATTTGCCAGCCCTTCCTGATGTTTGTTTGGCAAGAATTTAACATCCACTTGAAAGCTCAAATTATGTTCCACTTCCACTGGGGCTTCACGCCCAGGATGGTGGCCCCTGGGCTGGTTCCGACCCCAGTTGTGATTTCTCCTTTTTCTTGAAGTGACGTGTATCTTGGGTTTCGGGGAAGAAATGAAACTGAGTTGGATTTTCCCCATTTCTCTGTGTCTGCTGTCTAGTCTTGGTCAAAGGGTGAAATGAGACCTTGTGCTTTTAAGCCGGTTTCTAATGGCCCTGCAGAGAGGTGTGAAGAGATGAGGGCATCTGGTTAAAGACCAACACTGAAAAACTAACAGTCACGTCATTGAGACTTGTGTATTATTTTGTTATTAATTCTAATTGTGTGACGTCTTTGCATTATAAAAGCGCAGTGGACCATTCATGGACAGGTGTGGGTACCACAGACGACACAGGAGCACTGGAAGTTTACAAAAAAAAATGTTTTTTTTTTTTTTTTTTTGTGACAACTCATTTTTCCAGTACTTTATCAACTAGCATTTTAAAATTGATTTTTCTCGTTAAATTGTGTGTATGCGTGTCTGTGCACGTGTGTGCAGGTACCCTTGGAGGCCAGAGGAGGGCGCCAGACTCCATGGAGCTGGAGTTACAGGCGGTTGTAAGCTGCCGAATGTGGGTGTCAGGAGGCAAACTCAGGTCCTCTAAAAGAGCGGTACCTTCTCTGTACTGCTGAGCCATCTCTCTAGCTCCTTATTTTCAGCATAAATGGAATATTGTTTTTAGTTTATAGGTTTTAAAAAAATAAAGCTATCTTGTCATAAATGATTGTTGCTCTCTCTTAACCTCTTGCAACGACTCAGGATGTCCTTGGTGCTTGCTGGAGACACTTTAGCCCGTAATTGTTATTTATGAGTTAAAATCAATCTTTATTCATTCGTTTTGCATTTTGGCATATTTTCTTAACTGTTGATTCCAGTATTTTTCAGAGGTTTTCTGGATACATATGCATTCTATCCACAAATTATTTTTTATGCTTT
Organism: Rattus rattus; assembly: GCF_011064425.1. Classification (NCBI taxonomy): domain Eukaryota; kingdom Metazoa; phylum Chordata; class Mammalia; order Rodentia; family Muridae; genus Rattus; species Rattus rattus. Next base: position 137,616,267 of record NC_046159.1, on the reverse strand, counting down.
CTGTTTCTAGTGTCCCATGAAATTATTTTTTTTTTAAATTTTCAATTCTGTAATTTTTCTCAGTGGAAGTCGCTAATTTTCCTTATGTCTCAGATGTTATTATGTAACATTATTAACGAGCATAAAATATTGATTATTTTGGCCTCACTGGATTGCTAATAATGAAAAGTCTTCAGATACAGTTCGTAGTATTGTGAATGATTTTTTTTTAAGGCATGTTATGTCAGATAAGTGCCAATTATGTCTCATTACTAGAGGCTGTTTTGAGGATTTTAAAAGAATTTATGTCCAAGGAGAAAGCTGTCTGTGCCCAGATTGTTTAGCTGGTGCTCTTTGCTTTTGCTGCATGTATATTAGCAGATGGATCCAGTTCTAAAGTCACAAGCATGGCCTGTAAGCCTTTTGTAGTCCCAGCATGGTATTTATGTATAGTTGGAAGTGTGAGGAAATTATATGAACTTTTATTAGGACGTAAACTATCATTTGGGGATCCTGCAAAGCAGCGGATAGCTACAGGAATTATAGATTTAGCAGGAATTATAGATTTTAGAGCGAGGCACTCTCCTTTGAGATTCATTTCTGATCCGTGCGTGGCTTGGCACCCACATCTCAGCTTCTTAATCAGGTGCTGTCCAGGTGGTTGGGAGCGATGCTGAGCGCGGAGAGCAAAGCTCGGGCAGGAGATAGGGAAGCTTCCTCTTATCGTCTTCCAGGTTCTACAAGGCCTTCTGGGAGCCTCCTTTTCCTTATCTGTCCAAGAAGGACACTAATCTCCGCCAGGAGAAGTTGTTGGGAAGAGCAGTAACCTAAAGCTTGTGAATCCTTTCAGAGGTCTTGGCACAGAGCCTTCGCAGCCACTTGGTGGAGCAGTGCGGGTGTGGAGTGCGTTTGATTTTATGAACCCTTGCATCGAGGTGCGCAGGCTCAGGGCCACGCAGTGCCTGCCTAGCCTCCTCACGGCTCCAGTGATCTCATTCGAAAGGCGAGAAAACCCGCCCTGTAAAATCCAGATTGAGACTTCCTCCTCTTACTGCCTCAACTTCTGACTTCACACAGCCTGTGTTGGTCAGGTTAACTGGATCTAACTACAGGGAAGGTGTACCAAGTGGCTTTCGGTGGATAAGAGTTATGCCCGAACAGACCAGAGCCTTGGTGAGCCCTACTAACCGATATTTGCAAAGAAACAAGGCTCACGTGTGTCACGTCTGCGACTGTGGTGTGCAGCTGGTGGCAGGAATTACACAGAGATAGCGTTGGCCAGCCTTGATGGAGTGGGAGGAAGATAGTTCCCCTTTTTCCTGGTCTTTCTTCTGGTTTGGGGCCTCCCTGTGTCTTCCTGAATCTATCTGGTTCTCAGTTTTGTTTGTTGACATTTTCGCTGGAACACATCCATTGTCTAGAGAAGTCATTCACCCCCTCCATCCCCCCCCCCCCTCCCCCCCTCGCCCGGCTTCCCTGGTTCCTGTGTCCCTGGAAGGAAAAAACCAGGATATTCCTGTCTTCAGACTCTGTTCAATCAGTTCTTTGCCAGCTGACACTTTTGAGACGTTTTGGGGTGTTTGTATTATTTGGACTTTCTTCTCCCCACCCCAACCTACCCAAGTTTTATCTTAAAAATGTTTTTCTTCCTGTCAGTATTTGCACTATTTAAGTTTTATAGATATGGTAGAAACTGAGTCTTAGAGCAAAGCAATTTGCACAGAGCTACTGACCTTTCTGAACTAGGGGTGAGGTAGACCTCAGTTTCTTGAACTTTGTAATGGGGCCCTGTGTCAGGCTGTGTGTGTTATTGAATATTGATCTTGCGGACAATTTGGTAATAGTAAGTGGTTTGGGAACATGTAATGACCAAAACTTAATTCTACATCAAATGTATGATGAAATCAAAGGTTCTTTTGGCCATGTTTGTGCTTGTTGCACTGTGCAACTTTACTGCACCTTGGTTTTGAACACATAACATGTGAACCACACACCGCTGCATCGTATGATGCTAATGCCTTGGGTCAGAACCCATGCTTTGACTAGAATGTTTCTACTGCATACAGGTAGTTCTCTCAACTCACATAAACACAGTGGTTTAGTTACAGAAACCAAGGGCTTACTATTTTCATATCATCATTCCTCATCTAAGTACCAGGTGTGTCTCACAATGGGTTGGGTTATGTTAGGATGTTTTGATTTAAGAAATATCTGACGTGAGTTTTATGAGAAACCATTGGAGGAATAAGATGGGTTTCCCAACGCCGTTGAATTGGCTCTCCACAGAATTCTGCCAGTCTGCCAATCCATATGCATGTGACATGGTGTTCTCAGCACTGACAGTTTAAAAAAATAGAAATACACACCAGTTCTGAAAAATGTGGAAGATGTCGTATGTCTGGTGGTGTTACATATTTAGTCCAGTTTTATAAGTACACACATCTCTTAGAATGCACATTTACTTAACCCATTAATAAATGGTAAAATTCTACATACATATGCATGAAAATTTGTTAAGATTTAAAAAAATTTTTTTTACAAAAGATTTATTTTATTTGCTGTGTATATGCACATGCCTGTTTGTCTGCATTATATCACATAACATGTGTGCCCAGGTGCCTGCAGAGAGCAGACGAGGGCACTGCCCATGTCCTGTGCAACATCGCTCAGGTGAGCTGTTTCTCTAGCCCCCAAAGTGTTTTAAAAGAAAAGTCATTATGATTTATTAGCAGTACATATTGGCCTTGTATACCTATTTTACATATCTATATACCCAGGGTCACATAAAAGTTTATCCCAGGAAAAGTGGTCGTGAGTGGAAGGAGAAACATGATCTCCTCAGGCCTTAGCTGTGGGCTCCCTAGGGTCTGGGAGGCTTTCTGGGTTGGCCTATCAAAAGCAGCATTGACAGTTCCTCACTCTGAATGTTGATGGAGGTTACATTTTTCTCCTAATTGTAACTTTCAAGTTGCTAATTAATGCTGAGAGTGTATTGACTGTGGGACTAATTGAGAAACAAAGTCCAAAACGAAAGTGCTACACACAAATTGATTTTCCAGCTTAGAGTACTTACTATAAATTCCATGTTGTTGGCCTTAAGGAGACTTTCTTATCTAATTAAAAAACATGGCTGGATATGCATGCCCGGAATCCAGTACCTGTGGCTTTTCTGTTCCTATTAGTTTGGAAATATTTGTGTGTGTGTGTGTGTGTGTGTGTGTGTGTGTGTGTGTGTGTGTGTGTGTGTATGTAGAGAGGAGGGGAGATTATTTTGAGTTTTCTTTACCAATCTTGAAACTTGTAGAACATTTGGTAACACAATCCGATGCCCTTTCCCCAAAGCCCCCAGCTTGTAACTGGATTAAATATTCAATGCTCTCTAAATACATATATTGAGTATTTCTACTTGGATCAGGGCTTTCTACTTTTGGCCCCAAGAAATGTAAAAATCTGAGTCCCAGAGATAGTTTTCTGGTGTATTGGCTGTTTGTTTAGACTTGTCACTTGTCTTAAGAGGGGAGTGAGGAGTAGCGAGTGGGTGGGGGACAATACTTAGGGGCCTTCTTAGTGACTTGGGAAGTCACCATTCCTAACACTGCTCTGGCTGCTTTGACTGAAACCCTTCCTGCCTTCCTGGAGTAGTTTATGCTGTTTATTTATTTACATGGTATAAGGAAATTCCTTCTTTACCACTCCATCTTATCTTTGATCAAAGTTTCCACCCAGGGCCCTCGTTTAAACAGTATTATCAGAGACTGCACATTCTCCTTTCCTTTGTAAAAGTTCTTTTTAATTTGTTTCAGTAGTAATAGTTACTTTGTACTTCTAGGGACTGAACTAGGGTTTGAGCAGGTCAGGCAAGCTGTTTACCAGTGAACGTTGCCCTCCTTTGTTTTATTTTGAAAACCTGAGTTTTTGACCTAACAAAGCTCTCAGGTGTCTATCTTCTTCATTGCTTGGTGTAAGAAATGGTCATAATTTCCATTCTTAATGTAATCATATGCCACAAATTAGCTCAGTTTGTGCTTCTATGTCTTCTTTTTTATATTAATGTTAACGTCTTAAAAACACTAGTTGTCTATGTTTATTGTCTAACATATAACTCGACTGCACACATTCCAATAAATAAAACCCCACAGCTGTTTCTGTGGGCCAAGTGGGAGGCCTTTGATTATTTTTCTCCACATATACATGGCTTTGACAGGATGGATGGCACAGTGAGATATTGGAATGGCAATAGTCTGAAATAAAAAAGCACATCTGAAAAAAATGAATATTTGTAGTGTTCTGACCATCGAATTTATGGTAGAATTATTAGGATGATGACGATTTTTCCCCCCTGTCAGCTTTGAAGAAGTAGAGGACTCCACGCCTGGGCCTGCCATTCTGTTTAAATCAGTTTCTGGTACTGTTTTCCATTTTCCATTTGATCAGAGTCGAGCAATTAGCACTTCCCTCAGCCATCCTGGGAAGGCTTGATTAGGAGGGCAGCAGCAATGGTGGTAATGCCTCCTGGAGCTTCAGTCCTTTTACTTAAATCAGTGCCTTTTATCTCTCAGGGTCCTTTAAAAACAGCTCTCACACCATCAAATCCAGTGGAGGCTTTATCTGGGAAGTAGAGTTGCTGGGTGTTCAGGATTAGAGTGGCAGGCAGCTGTCTAATCACAGGCAAATTGTCACTGTGTATTCACAGCCTCCGGAATTTACAAAGTAATTTCATGTTGTTTGTTTGTTTCCAGTGAATTCTTGTAACAACCCTGTGACTGTTGGACTCTTGTGGTCACCTGCATTTTCTAGAGGACACTGCACTCTGAAGATGGTGGTGCATAGGGGCCAGGTTTTTGTCCTCTTTGTGGGTTTTTGACTGACCATTTTAAGGGTCAGAAATGGAAATGAGACTCTAGAAGGGCGTTAGTGTAGTGTGATCCATTTTGTTATTTTTTTGTTTTAGCAGAATACATATAATTTAAATTCATTTTTCTTTACCACCAGCTAATTGTAATATAGGATACTTTAAATGCTCATTTAATTAGGAAACAACAGCATTTAAGTAATAAGACATCACCAGTGCTGCAATAGATGTCCTTGTGTAAACTAGGTAAGAAGAGTTAACTTAAGCCTTTGCATATCTGTAGCTCGAGCTATATCTGAATACGTAACATTTCAGCATAAGTAGAAACAGTAATATAATTGGTTAGACACACACACACATAATTTCTTTTCTTTTTTCCCATAATTTATCTTTTATTCACTTTACATCCCAATTACAGCCCCCTCCCTCCCGCCTCTCCTTCAGGCCTCACTCTTGCAAATCCCTCCTCCCATTGCTCCCTCTCCTTCTCAGATAAATGGAAGCTCGCCTTGGGTCTGACACTACCCTGGGGCATCTAGTCCCAGCTGGTCTAGGCATGTCCTCTCTCCAACCAGGCAGTGCAGGAAGGAGGTCCAATTTATTTTCTTAATAGAAAAAAAAATTTTTTGGAAGAATGGCTCAGTGGTTAAGAGCACTTGCTATGGAGCCTGGTTTAGTTCCCAGCACCCACAGGGTGTCTCCCAACTCCAGGGGGTCCCACGGGGATTCCACGCCCTCTTCTGTCCTCTGCAGGTATCAAGCATGTGTATAGAGAGACAAATGCATGCAAAACACACATAAAATTAGAATACATAAATCTTTAAAAAAGATTTGGATTTGGATTTAAAATGTAGGTACCCCCCAAGATGAGTTTCCTTTGGAAGTAATTTAAGGTAAGGTTTTGTTAGTTTGAAAACCAGATTTTCTTTATCCAATAGCTACAACAGCCCAATGAGGGAAACGAGATAATATCCTCATTTTAAACTTCACTGAAACCGAGATTAGAACTAGTTTATCAATTAGGAGTACACTAAGTGAAATAATCATTACAATACCATAGGCTATTTAAAAATTATCTCATTGTAAGAGGATTTATGAAACGAAAAGTGATAGAAATTTTCTTTAGCTGGGGGACGCGGCTGCAGTGTGGTTAGAGTCCAGTATTCTTGAAGTCCACGTGGATGTGTTCTCTGGTGAAGCCAGCACATGTGCGATGTGAGAAATTCAAAATTAAACATTTATCTCCTTGAGTTTTGAGGTACAGTAGAGGTTAGAGGTACCCAAAGATGTCCCTTCGTCTCTAGTCGGAATGGAATCTTGGATATGATATCCTTGTCTGTATTTTTTGGTTGGTGACATCATCTGGATTTCTTCATCTCTTGAGGAAGACTCTATAATTAATTCTAATTTTTAATATCATATTTAAGTTTTTGTTTGTCTAAGCCACTTTTTGTAAATGATTAAAATCTTATTATTATGAAGAGAGAATGTTTACCCTTAGGCCAGAATATTTTTATTACTGAATTTTTGAAAGTAAAAAAATTTAGTAACCCTTATATTAAAAATCGACTAAGTTCTAACTATATTTACTTTGCTTAACTTTTGTAGAGGAGACTCACAGGGCTGGGAAGCACTTAGAAATGTTCAACATCCTTAATCATCAGGGAAATGCAAGACAGCCCTGAGATCCATCTTAGTTGTCAGAATGCCCAGGATCAATAGAACAAATGGCATCTCCTGGTGGTCAGGCAGGGAATTGGGGGACACTCATCCATGCCTGGTGGGAGAGCCAGTGTTTGTGCCTCTCTGTCTACAGGTGCTTCTTGTGCTTTTTCTTTGACTTCTTGTTTTTTTCTGTTTGTTTGTTTCTTTGTTTGTTTGTTTTGTCCTATTTAGATGCCTGTTTGTTTTCTAATGAGAGAGAGAGAGAGAGAGAGAGAGAGAGTGGAGAGAGAAAGGTTTGGGTTGATGCAAAAGTGGGGAGGTCCGGGGAGGAGTTGGGGCTGGAAATTATAATTGGAATGTATTAGATGACAAAATCTATTTTCCATAAAAAGCAATTGTTTCGTTAAAATTTAGCATTCAATTTTCATTAAAGTTTGTGAGACATTCTACCCTGGATAAAGTTTAGCATTCTTTTATATCTCTATTTCTTGTGTTGTGAGAAAGGCTTAGTCATACTGGGCATGGTGGCACAAGTCCTTAATCCCAGTCCTTGGGAGGTGGAGGCAGGCAGATCTTGATTGGGAGGGCAGCCTGGTCTACAGAGTGAGTTCCAGAGCTCACAGAGAAACCTTATCCCAAAAAACCAAAAAACCAACCAACCAGCCAACCAACCAACCAACCGACCAACTAACCAGAAACCCCCAAACCCAAAGCCAAACCAAACCAGACAAAACAAAACAAAACAAACAAATGCACCAAACAATAACCACCACCAACAAAAACCGGAATCATCAAAACCCAAAGAGTGAATTCGTTCGTCATACAGAGTGCATGTAACACCTTGTCCCTTTTAAGGAGCTATAGAGCTGAACAGATTATACCTTTGATAAGTAAGTGTTTTTCTCAATTTTACCTTAGGCTAAAGTCTTCTTTTCTAAACACACTTTTCATTTATAAATGAGACTAAATTAAATTATATTTTCCATGCTTGCTTTTGTATCTAAAGGAATAAGCAAAGAAAGGAAAGTGTAGAGTTTTCGGATCAGGTATCATCTGTTGTCTCGCTGTTAATCTGGAATATTGTTCCCTTCCTGGGTATGGCAATGTTGGCTGTCTCTTATCTCACCCACAGTAGGTCTCTTCCATATAGCCCCCCTTTCAGCTTGTGCTTAGCACTAATCCTCAGGTGGATACTTTTCCCTCTGGCCATCCCTAAATCAGAAATAGTTCTATTCAGTGTAAGGTTTAAAGACACAGATGTACACCATAGCTCTTTTTTTTTTTAAAACGTCTTATAAGGTGAGAACATAGGGAGTTTAAGTTTATCTATTTTTGACCTTAAAAATGATAGAAGTCAGCCCTTCTTCGGAAGTTCGTAGGGAAGGAAACTTGCTGGGTTCCTCCTTGTTTAAGCTCTTAGCTTCACAGAAAGTAGGTCGTAGGCCAGAAACAGCAGAGAGCATTAGGTTAAGAGAAAGTGTAGAGGTGGTCATTCCTTTGGAGAAGTAGTTCTCTACTGTATGTTGGACTGCTGTCTTGGGGGCCAGAGACCGGCTTAGGACATGTGAGAGATCAGGTCTTTCTATGTCCCCTAAAAAAGCCACTGTTCCATCTGACCTAGGATGCATCCTGGGATATTTTGTTTTGGTGCCAGTCAAACTTAACAAGTACCAAATGAGTCTGGCCAGAAGAAACACAATGTTAGCTGTAGACCGTCCTTAGGGTAGATCAGCCAAGAGACAGACAGGGGCAGGGACGCTCACCAACATGCTTCGAGATGGATCTTAGCACCATGCCTCAGGGAAATTAGTAGTAAAGAGACAGACACACAGCTCCAGGAGGTCATCCTTAGCAGCCAGAGGAGTCCCCCTAAACTTCAGGGGCCTCGATTCAGGCCAAACAGGGATTTGTGATTTGTGACTTCAACTGAAGGAATTTTAGGACTGGTTTTTATAGTGAAGATATTTTAATGTAGGCTTAAGCCTGAGGGTTAAGAAAAAAGAGGACCCATGCAGGGTGTGAGTGTATCTTCCCAAGAGGCAGTGGCCTTTACAGATGGAAAATTCTAACATATAGCATGGAATTAATGTTAAATTATTCATATCACGTATAAGTCTTTATTTATAAATAAGTTAAATTGTTTTTTAAAAATAATTTATGCTTTTGTTTAATTATGATTACCCAATGTAATTAATAAAAATTATTACTTAAATAATTTATGTTAAATGATAGTCATGGAATTTCTTTCTTTAGCTTTTATCTTAAAACGGTACACAGAGCCCTTCTTGAGAACATAGATTTTCTGTGTTCAGAAATAAAGAATGAGGAGGTGCGAGTAATGGGTTCTTTTCAGGTTTATCTTCAGCTCTGATATAAGTTGTTTTTTATTTCTTGTCTCCCCCTCCTTTTCCTCTCCTGAGATGCTGTAAGGCTCTCTCCGTTAGCTAGGGGTATGTGCTGTGGATCAGGCTGCTTTTGGGATTTTCTCTGTCTGGATCCGACTGACTCAGGGTTGTCCCGCTTGTTCACAGACATGAAAGGGTGCTCAGCACTGGGTGATGGAACCTGATATGTGTCTTCCCGTGTGATGTAAACCGTTCTTTCTCACCCGGGAATGGAGCGTCTCTGTTGTGCTCCTCTATGAGGTGTTTGCTCTTTACAGTGTGTGTCCTCTGACACCTCTACTCTTTCTGACTGGAGGGAATGAGGGCCTCTTCTCTTTGGTGTCTTCATGATAAGGGACTCCTAAATTAGAGGCAGCACCATTGCAATGAGCAGGAGAAGCTACAGAAACAGAAAACGCATGATTACGTATTTGGGGACGAAGTGTCAGCAGACAAAGGCCAAATGGAGATATATCAAATTATTTCAAAAGCAAACAAAACCAAGACAAAACAAAGCAGAAACCAAAATGCGTTTGATAGTTTTCAAATGAAAAAAAAATCTGAAAACAAACCAAACAACCAGAATCCAAAATACCTTCAAAAGTGTGAAAGCAACCAGAAAATCAAACCAGATGTCCAGACCAAAATGTCCCCAAAGCCATACACACAAGCAAAATAGAACACCTACTTTGAAAAGAGACCAAGTCCCTAAAATGGTATCTACCAAATAGGATCCTTAAACAACCAGCTCGCAATAAACAAATGTATCATCAACCACATGGTGGGGAGATGAGGATCGTGCCTGGTGGCTCTGTGCCTGTCCCTCACTTATATGAAGGAGGCTTCTCTAGTGAAAGTGGATTATTCTCCCAGCCCCACTTTGGTTTTTTTTTTTTTTTTTTTTTTTTTTTTTTTTTAACAAAACAGTACAAAGAATACCAGATAGCCAGACTCTGATGCAGATATCAAATATAGTGGTGGGAACATCAGAGAGAAAGGTTACACCGAGATGGAGAAATCTCTGATGCCTCAGATCCTACTAGCTTTTGGGTTGGTGGAAGCTAGTGGTCTGCCAACATAATGTGTTCCAAAGGGAAACCAGCCTGTAAGTTGGAAAGTTTTGGGTAAGGCTTGCAAAGCTGTTAGGTAAGGCACCTCTGTACTGTGGCCCAAGGCTCCAGAGAGGCTGAGGGGGCTGAAGTCTCTTCCTCTGCAGCGCTTTGCAGTTCCGAGCAGCTAGTCAGGCACGCGGAGGGTTGCTTTTGAAAGTCTAGGTACTTTTTGGATTTTTTTTTAATCCGTACCTAAAAACTTCAGTAATTTGTTTTTTTTAAAAAATGATAGGTTTTTTTTTTCCCCTTGATATTATTAAGTCAGTGATAAGCTGGGCAATCTGCTAATTTATCCTGAAAGGACCGGGTCAGCCAGAGCCAGGCTGACTCCGTGACAGGCTGCAAACTGGCAGTTTGGAAGACTAGGCCTAAGTCTTCTGTTTCCCGGAAAAGAGAATCTGGATCCAGGAACTCGTGGTCAGCTGACCACTACTATGGCGGCCAAGTCGAGGATGCCTTGCGACCCTGGAAACTCCCGGAGTCCTAACCAGTCACAAAGGTACCCGTAGCCCTGGAGATAGAGCCAAGGACTCAAGGGAAAGAAAGGTTAAAAGTCACCCACTCCTACCCTACAAGCTCGACCTTGTAAAGCATAACATCCGGGGGATCTCCATTCGAAAATGGGGAGACCCCTGCAGGCAGGAAGTTCTGCTGCTCTTCCTTTGAACCGTGTCATTCTTCGGGGAATCACGGACCCTTACAATTATTTACCCTGTCCTGTGTTCCAGATTCATGACCCCAAATGCTTAGTTCTTCCGTAGTTGTAGACTTTATTTTCTAATCTTTGAGCTGCTTAAAGCCCTAACAGTCCAAGCGGTGGAGGGACTGTTGGCCGTTTGGCTAAGGGGAAACAACCTGACAGCGTTCCAAAGTAAGGCAAAATTGGGCCATCACAAGCAGCCCTTGGGGAGGAGGCTTTGGCGGCCGCCGTGGTTTCAGGCCTGTGATCAGGCTCCTTCTCACCCTGTTACCAGCAGCAACACAGTAGCTGAGTCACCCTGAGTCCCAGTGCGTCCTCCTGTGGTGGTAGCTGCCAGGCACCCCAGTACCTTGAACCTGGGTGCTACATGTGACATGCCTGGGGTCACCAGGCCCCAAAGCTCCCCAAAGAGTGAGGGAAATACCTAGTGTGTATATTAATATAAAATACCCGGCGTGTGAATTAAGGTGTCAGCGTCTTAGCTTTCTTCTTCTTCCATATAGACATTTGAGACTAGTCTAACGAAAATAATTGAAAAAAAAATGACTAGGATATCATGCTTTTTGTACTATTCGCAGCAGATTTAATCCGTGTACCAACTAGCCTTTGACACCTTGGATATTTTTGTCCTATTAATCACTCCCCACACTGTCTTATGTCTGGGACATTCAATACAAGCCTCTTTAAGAGAGAGGGCTTTCTGACAAAAGCCAGCTGCCCAGACATTTCCCCCTCTCTTCACCCATCCCCCAGCAGGCTGCTGAAACCGTGTATTGGCGCGGTTCCAGATTTCCTGAGTGACAGAATTGTTCCCAGGCCAGGAATGAGAGGAATCTGCCCGGTCTGGAAGATGACTCCAGCTACTTTTGCTGGCTTCTGAGTGAAGCCTTCCAAACTGACTGAGAGCCAGCACTTTCTAACCGTTGGGAGTGCCTGCTTTAAATCTGGTACGCGCAGAAGCCTTACTGTTAAAGCATGGTTCTTGACTCTACTTTTCACTTTTAGGAAAGCCTTTTTGGGGGGTTTGGGGGTGGGGAGTGTGGCACCGAACCCTGTGAGTTACTTTTAAGCCACCATTCCAGTTGTACAAATGGATACGACTGATTTTTGATTTCTGACTGTGTTTCCCACCTGGAGCTGCTCCCAGGTTCTGAGCCTGCGTTGTTAACTTTCTTATTGTACTCTGAGGTGGGAAAGTGTATCCGCTGAAAGGACGGGAAGTGATTGGCTATTGTCCGGGGTGGAATTTGTTTATCTTTTCCACGCCTACATTCCTAGACTGTGAGAGAACTGGGCATCCCTCTGAGTACACTTGGGCCTTGTCAGCCTCTCTCTTGGAATTATTTTTTACTAAAGGCTTTCTTTCTCCTTTGGGAATGAATTCAGGGATTTAGGGACCCCTCCCCGTCCCCCGCCCAGTGTTTCTCAAAGGCTGTGTCACTTAGCACTTATTAAAATAAGTGTTGAGATAATTCTAATGTGCTTCCAGGCCGTCACTGTCAACTAGAAGTATAATGTAAGTGACATTTTTTTCCCTATGAGTCTAATCTTAAAATAAAGAGACATAATTGGATCTCTCCTTCACCCCCAATGGTTGTGATCAGCCTTGAGGTCATGTCCATGCCCGTGTCAGAGCAATGTGCTTAGCGGTGTCTGTTCCTAACTCTAAATATCGGAAGTAGGATAATCAGGGCATAAAATGAAGGTAGGAATTAATTTTGAACGTTTTCTTGTTTCATTTCTGTTTTCTAAAACTTACTTGTCTATTTGGTTCTTACAACCGTGCAGGTGGCTAGTGGCTACCAACTGGTCCACATCAATCCAGGCTGTAACTTTTGGTACATTGGCAGTTTCTCTCCCCTCAAAGTGTTCCCAATAGAGTCACGGAGTCCCTGTGTAGGACTTCTGTATAGCCTGTGTGGGGGCCCCTGAGATAGGCTGGCCTTGGCTATAGCGAGGTTGGCAGGAAGGGCCAGAGCCAACACTCAGCGTGCTTCCTACTGCACTTGCTCACTTGGAAGCCCTGAAGTCTGTTGGAAACTGTGCATTGGTTTTTGTTTGTGATCGGCACTTGGTTTTATATTTCTACCCAGCTATTTTTCAAGTCGTGTAGTTAAGTGAGACAGGGCTGGGTTTGGATGCCAGCTTGCCGCCTCATGTTTTGAATTATACCGTGATTTCTCCAGGTCCCTTCAATCACCTCCTTTGGAAAGTGATGAATGTTGCTGAAGGTCGTTACTGAGATTTCAGGGTACACAGTTGTGGGGGAATTTCAGCCACTGGAGGATTCCCGAGTTCTCTCTCTTCTGGACAGTGCATCTCAGGCCTTATGTGAACGTGACTCTCAGTGAGGTCTGAGATAGGGGCTCAGCTTTTTCATTTCTCACAAACTCGCAGGGGATGCCATCCTGGTGCTCAGTCCACACAGGTGCCATGGTAACAAAACTCTAGGCCCTCATTGGTTTCCGTCAACTTGCTACAAAAAAAAGAGTCAAGTAAGAATAATGTAGTGAGATTTTCCTCCAGGCCAAACTCGTTTTATATCTTTTTAAAATTCAGAGATAATTTCTTCCCTGCCTTGTTACCATGGTTATTGTAAATGGTAGTTATTATTTTTAAAATGACCTTTCATAGCAGTTCGAAGGCTAACGACACTTCCTATCTCTACATTAATAGAATAAAATGTACACTGCCGTTGCCAGCTTGTAAAGTCAGATGTCATCCTACCTTCTGATTTTCCTGTAACTTTCTTTCTAGCTGTTCCTAACATTTTGTATTTTGTATTGATACAGTTAGGCACCTGAGTTGCTGCTCAGTGCCACTTTTGTCACTAGCACTAGGGTCCATCATTATCGATCGTTGCCGTTGTCATCATTGCTGTCGTCATCATCACTTTGGTCCTGGTTTTGTGAGTTAGGTCCTGATATCCGTAGATTCTTAGTCCCTCCAGACATTCAGGGTGGCCTTTTCTGTGGTAGTAGTACTGTGTTTTGGAAAGGTGGGGTTGTCGCAACGAGTATAGTGTGCTATTAGTTCTTGGTGGGAGGGTGACATTTTGTAATGTACAGAATACACAAACAAATGAGAACTCAACTGTCTGTGTTTTTTTAAAAAAACTTACTCCTGTTTGAGATTCAGCTAATGAAAAGCTCATCCCCGATTGACCAGATCCAGTACAAACACTGTGTGTGTGTGTGTGTGTGTGTGTGTGTGTGTCTGTGATCCCGGTTTTACACTGGATAGTTTAGGGACGTGACTGCTGAGCTCTTCAAATGTTCTTTTGCGTAGGTCACTTTCTAAAGGCATTTCTTTTATTTTTTTAAATAGATTTACTATTTTAAGCATTGGAAAGTTTGTTCAATTTGAAAGACATCTATCCATTTAATTGCTTTTTTTTTCATCTTTATTAACTTGAGTATTTCTTATTTATATTTCGATTGTTATTCCCCTTCCGGGTTTCCGGGCCAACATCCCCCTAACCTCTCCCCCTCCCCTTCTATATGGGCTTCCCCTTCCCATCCTCCCCCCATTACCACCCTCCCCCCAATAATCACGTTCACTGGGGGTTCAGTCTTAGCAGGACCAAGGGCTTCCCCTTCCACTGGTGCCCTTACTAGGATATTCATTGCTACCTATGAGGTCAGAGCCCAGGGTCAGTCCATGTATAGTCTTTGGGTAGTGGCTTAGTCCCTGGAAGCTCTGGTTGCTTGGCATTGTTGTTCATATGGGGTCTCGAGCCCCTTCAAGCTCTTCCAGTCCTTTCTCTGATTCCTTCAACGGGGGTCCCGTTCTCAGTTCAGTGCTTTGCTGCTGGCATTCGCCTGTGTATTTGCCGTTTTCTGGCTAGATCTCAGGATCTAAAGATATCTCTTTCATTGAGGCAGATCCAACGGAAACCATAGAACCCTTTGTAGTCTTGCGTTACGTGAACTGCGCTGACGCATAGCTGTAGGAGGTACGGTGGCCATTAGTATGTATTTATTTGTGTTTAGGCCGTCTTTCTAATTAATCTGTAAGAAGTGCTAAAAAAAATTGAGGTGAATCTACTTTGATAGAACTTATCTCACATTAAATCACTTCATGAGGTTATGCCCAAGCATTTACATCTCTAGATAGATATGTATGGATACGTAGGTACAATCGCTAAAGTCAATACAAATCACTTTCTTTTTTTTTTTACATTTCATTTTTTTTACAGGTTATGCATTTTATTGTTTTTCTCCTTCTGCTTAGACACTGTCTCTGTAGATAACATGTTTTTTTCCCCCAAAAGATGGAAGACAGTCTGGTCTGTATGCTGAGCTCTAAGACTTACATGGAGAGACCCAGTCTCAAAGAATAAAACAAAACATGCAGGAAAAGATGGAGGAGCGGCTCAGGTTTTGCTGAAGGCTAAGCATATATTCAGTGTGGTTCTTCAGACCGCTCATTCGGCTTCTCTTTGCTAGGCCATCTACGATCCTACTGACAAGGTAACAAGTCATTGTGTGAACAGCCGTGGCCAGTGTTTCACGAGGACCCATGCGACAAGGGTCATCACTTGCCAGGTGAGCTGTGCTCAGAAAGGCAAGTTTTTAATAAATACTGGGCAGATGAAATTGTCAATATTATTCTATTACTCTACTATTTAGTGTTCTTTCTCTGAATTTCCCAGTGTTATAAAATCTAGCCCAGTCTCTGTTTTATGCTATACTTTATATGGTAATACTTTCATTTAACATGTGAGTCATGGCTACTGGGTGTTTGGCTCAAAGAGAACTCTTTGTTCTTTGAAATTAATAGCAATTCCAGAAGGCCTCTACACTGGATATCATTTGGGTAGGGATCTTGCCCCTCAATGTTATGAGAAATGATCAATCATGGCCAAAGAGTTGGCTTGTAAATTATGAATATTCTGGAGACAATGAAGCATCCTTTTCTGCTGCCGAGATAATGCTGGAGTTAATGGAAGTGCCATATGCCTAGGGGGAGATGTCATCACGACAAACATTTAGTTTGTCAAAGTGACATCTAGATGACTGTAAGCAATATTAATCCAGTTGTAAGCTCCTGTCACGCTTGGGTCTGATTTGAAAAGTAGCTATTTTAGGCTTATTTGGTTATCGCTGTCTAGGGAAGCACATGGTACTCACCCATCAGACTTCTAGGGTGGGAAATAAACGTGACACACAATTGATGGTCCCTTGGAACTCTTCTCACCAACTGTTGAGCATGTTCTTCCTGCTTGGTCACTGTGTTATTTTATTGTGATGTATTAGGGAAAGTTCAGTTTCTGTCTTGGTATGTTACCATTTCTGTCCTGTCTGTCGTGACGTGTTAGCAAAGAGAGACCGTCTGATACATTAGTAGCTTTACTAACCACCTGTAGTCTTTACTGTAAAGCCACCTCTGAGGCCCTGAAAGCAGCTCTCATCCAGAGAGGGATAGTGTGGATGAGCCTCCAAGGGCTGAGCCTGCTTGATGGATATAAGAGAGTTGATTGCTAGGCTGTCAACTTCTGTTCTCCTCTTTCTTAAAATTGAGTTGTGTGATAATTATGTATGCTGTGCCCACGTTCTGGACACCATGTAGGTAGTTCTTTCCCACCCTGTCTTTTGCTATACCCCTGTCCTATTTTACACTGAAAAGACAAAAAATCTGAGACATTATTCTCCACCAATAATCTTTTCTTATACTTTATTCTTATCTTATGTGTATGAGTGCTTGTATGTATGTGTGCATATATGTATGTATGTATGTATTTATGTATGTGCACCATGTGTATATAATACGATGGAGGCCAGAAGAGGGCATCAGATCCCCTGGGACTGGAGTTGTAGAAGGTTGTGAGTTAGCGTGGTGCTAGGAATTGAACCTGGGTCCTTGGGTAGAGCAGCTAGCTAGTGCTCTTAACTGATGAGCCATCTCCTAGCCTCCTCCTTAATAATCTTATTATGGCATTTGTGTGTGTGTGTGTGTGTGTGTGTGTGTTTATACATGCTCATGGGCACAGTAGTTCTCCACCTTAGTTTTTTGAGACAGGGTATGTCATCAAACCTGAGGTTCCCTCATTTGGGTAGACCGATTAACTGTGAATACCTGTAGTCTTCTTGCCTCTGTGTCTCTAGCACTGTGGCTACAAACACTTGCAGCACTCCTGGCTTTTTGTGAGGGTCATGGGGATCTGAACTTGGGTTCTCTTGCTTGCATGACAAGCACTTTACTGACTGAGCCATCTCCCAAGCTCTTACAATGATGCAGGGTTCCAGAGCTCATTAAAATACCAGTCCATAGTTTTGATCTCAGGCACATCTTTAGGTCCCTTAGGCACTCCTTACCCCATTCATTTTACTATATCACATGACTATGTACTACTAATAATTAGATTAACTGAATCAAAACAGTATTAAATATTAGGGTTAAGTATTAAGTATTAAAAATTTATTTATGGTCCCAGGAAATCAAAAGCATTTAAAAACCTTAAAGTTTGAGGCTGGAGAGATGACTTAGTAGTTAAGAATATTTGCTACTCTTGCAGAGGGGTACGTTCAGTTCTAGTACCCATAGAACATGACTCATAATCACCTGAAACTACAAACACACACACACACACACACACACTAAGTAAAAGTTTAAAAACTCAAAACTGAAGTTGAAAAAAAAGAATGTTGTTGTTGTAAAAATGTAAAAATTAAAAAAAGTATGGGTGTCTTTTATCCCCACTAGGTCTGGCACTGCAGTGCCCGAGATATCTGCTAGATATCTTGTCAGAAGCACACACTCCAATTCTGTGGCGGCCCAGACCAGCTGCCCCACACTCCATTACACTTAAATCTACACATGAAAGAACACACAACACAATAACCTTAGATCCAATTGATAAGATATAATTGCCCACCTAAACATACAAATCCCAGAACCATCCATCCCTTAAGAACATTAATAACAAACTGTAAATACACAGAGCAGAATCTTTTTTCTTTTTTTTTTCCGGAGCTGGGGACCGAACCCAAGGCCTTGTGCTTGCTAGGCAAATGCTCTACCACTGAGCTAAATCCCCAACCCCAGACAGAGCGGAATCTTAATGTCACCTGACATGGCTTCTCACCCTCTCCCTCCTCTCTCTTCCTCCTCTCTGTTCTAGTCTCCTCCTCTTCCTTCAAACTCCCCCCCATCCTTCCTTCTCATCCAATGACAGGCCTCCTTCTATCTTGTACCTGCCTCACCTGTGACATCATCCCACAGAGTGTAATTCAGTAAAACAGTTACAAGCATAAATTTTTCCCATGAGAGTGAAAAGAAATGTGATTTCAAAGACAGAATTGTGTGACATAATTTTTATCTTATATTTCACATGACATACAGTGGGAATGAAGTCCCCATGATATGCAGGGTTCTATGGATATATACCAGGATACATTAAGAAAGTGAAAGAACAGGCAATAAAATGGGAAAGGATTTTATAAATTACTCATTTGTTAAGATGTCCTTATACAGAAAAATAATCAAAAGCTACAACTCAGATATAAAAGGTAACCCAGTTAAAATTTTAAAGACTTCTTAATAGTTTTTATTAAAACTTTATAAAGAAGACGTATGGATGACCAGCCAATATACAGAAAGGTACTAGAGCACAGTAGTCTCTGTGGTACTCAAGTGGTACTTGGATGACGGGAAATTCCAAGTGCTAGTGAATGTGCCAAGGATTGGGACCCTCACACCCTGGGATGGAGAAACATTCCCCTGCTTTGCATAAACAGTCAGTAGTTCCTCGAATTGGTGACCACAGAATTGCAACATGATATGTACACCCCTGATATGTAATCAGGAGAAATGAAAACTTAACATGAACACAAAACTTCTCCACCAGTGTTCACAGCAACATTGTTCATGGTAGCGGGGGCAATCCAAATGTCCATCGGTGATCCTTGGGTGAATGGTGTGTCTTTATGATGCAGTGTTACTCATTGATAACACAAGTGAAGGACTGTTGCTCAAACAAATGGACTTTGATGCTATTATGCTAAATGAAGGCAGGCAGCGGAAGACAACCCCATGTCATCTGGGTCCACTTATGAAAATTGTCTAAAATAGGTCAACGTGTAGAGGTAGCAAGTAGACTAAAGGTCTCTTACGGTTGATGGGGAATCTGTGATGCGGGAGCGAAGGTGTGTTAATGGCTAGAACACGCACATACATTTACTTTTCCAGGTAATCAGTATGTTCTACTGCTGACTGTTGGTATTTGTAGAACTCTGTAGATACCGTTAAACTCCTTGAATTGTGTACTCAGGTGGGTATGGTACATGGTATTCAAGTTATATCTCAAACTGCTCAAAGAAATCATATAATGGTTTTATCTTTAAAATTGAAGTGTTTATAAAAAGCCCAAATGACATGCATTGTGTCAGCTAAACCCCAAAGCATGCGCCATGGTTTTGTGGTCTTACATACTTTTATTTAGTACAGTTTAAATGTGTTTATATAACATCTCATTGAGGAGGCAGGGGGTGATGCCCTTTTTTCTTCCTCTCTGTGATCACTTTGTGCATTTTCAGGGTTTAAATGGTGGTAATTTGTTTTGTTATTTCGCCATGATATGGTTAGCTTCCTTGTCTGAATAGTCTTAAGAATTAGTAGCACACTGAGATTTTACTTATTTACTTTTAACGATGGGAGCAAACCCACATAAAACTGAAGCTTCTGGAAACCGCTTGTTCTTGTGATGCTCTTAACCTGGCCTTGGCATATTATGTGGCCTTGCGTTTCAGAGCATCTGTTTTTTTGCATCCTATGGGCATATAAGAGTAATCTATCTCCTCCTCCCTCCCTCCCTCCCCTCCCTCCCTCCCTCCCTCCCTCCCTTTCATTTTCTCATCTTTAAAGTTAGATGGTTTCATTTAGCCCGTTCTTCCATTGCTTCTTTTAGTTACTTTACAGCTAACTTTAATCTTGCCCATAGTGGGCTATGATGACTTGTTCCCAATGTAGACCATAAAGAAATTATTAGTGTTTATAATGTTGTGGGCTTCACTGATACTTTCCTGATAGCCTTTCTTTGCTTGCCCTTGTCCTCAATCTGCAGCACTCTCAGATGGAGATCTTCCACATGGGGGTCTCGAGTTTTGCAGGTTTGACAATGATTGTAAGAATCTTCTAGGATTATGGTGGCCATGACTGAGAGGAGAAATGGATAAAGAAATGTGTGTGTGCTGCTGTGTGGGAAAGGGTCAGTGCTGGTTTTATTTATATAATTTTTTTTTTTTAAAAAGGTAACCTCTGGTCTTAGGGAGCTTTGAATATGAATCCTATTGGCATTTTGCAAGCAAAAAGAGTAGTATTCTGCATCTTATAGAGCAGACACGTGTAGGTTATGGGTTATATGTGTTTGTTCAAATGCACACACACACACATACACACACACACACACACACACACTCTTACTTACAGTTGGAAGACTAGTGTGTGTCTTTTGGATTTTTGTCATTTTTCCTGATAATTAAATATTCAGTCTTTTTGAGCACTGCTGTTGTTTGAACTGTGGAAAATGCTTTTAACTTATGCTTGACTTATAATGTGTCATTACACAAGCACATCTTGTTTTGATATTTTTTTTATTAACAAAATATTTCCCCGTAAACACCTTGAAAAATGTGTATCACCTTTAATCGCAGAGGTTTTTTTTTTTTTGAAAGTGGTTTCGAGCAGGTGGAAGAGGCGTGTCAAAGTTATCTGGAGTGTTTTCTGTCTAGACTCGAAAGTCTTCCTTTATTTGTAAGGAAACCTGGGTATTTTCCTTCCCCTTTAAAGCAGACCTACCATGTATTTGGAAGCACTTAGAATGCATGTTTTAGACGGCTACAATTTATTTATAGGCAGTCGAACGTGAAAGTGCTGCCCCTTTTGCCCAGTTCAATACACTAAGGTTCATCATTGAACACGGGCAGAGGAGAAAAGGAATGTTCTCCCTTTAAAGCCTGTAGTCCTGCTTTAATCTCCCTTCCATGTCAGGCACACCGAGAGTAATTAACAGCCGCTCGCTCACTCGCCAGACTGCTTTAAAGCACCCTGCTCTGGGAAGTGCTCTCTTTCTCGGTCTCAGAAAGGGTTTGGTCAGTGGAGAAGAAAATCATTGCTGACATTTATGGGTGGAGGCGGGAGGCGGGAGCCGCCTGTTTTCTGATAGCATCCTACTTCTGGGCCCTGCAGAGAGATAGGGAAGTGAAAACTGACTTCGTGCTTCTTGACCCTTGCCATTCTCCCTAAACACCTAGAGAAAGGCCATTTCATCCAATCTCATGATTCCCCAGGCTTGGGCTGGAGGATGCGCAGTCCATGGGCACCTCCCGTAGCTGAGTTTACGTTGAGACAGCAAGAGAAAGTGCTTTGTCCTTAATTAGTGAGAGGCACACTGACGGTGAACGACTTTTTTCCTCCAAATGGTGATGTTTAATGCCTGAGTGTACACGTGAGTGTCTTAAGCCCAAAGCTAAGACCCTGGCTACTCTGATGAATGGCATTGCCAATTAGTTCAAGAGTAGGGGTAACATAAGCCTTTATTTTTTTCTCTTCTAGTCTTTTTATTAGACCTTTCTGTTTTACTTTTAAAACACTAAAACATGTAGTTTATAGCAGCATATAATGAAAAATGTCTTGCTGTTTCTTAGTCCACAGACCTTCATCCCTATAAGAGACTATGAACAACATTTTAAACATTGCTTTTATATATTAGTTTTTTGTTTGTAAGTCCCTCTTCTCTTCCTTTCCATTTTTCTAATCTTTAATTTCTTCCTTCCTTTCTTTTCTTTTCTATTCTTCTTTTTTTCTTTCTCTTCTTTCTTTCTTTCTCTCTTTCTTTCTTTCTTTCTTTCTTTCTTTCTTTCTTTCTTTCTTTCTTTCTTTCTTTCTTTCTTCTTTTTCATAGCTGTGGGATTTCCCTTGCTTTTCTTCCTAACAGTATGGTTTGTTTGAAAGACGCTTTAGATGGTCACAGTCACATAGGCAACACATTCATCACTTAGCCTTTCAAAGAAAACAAGGTCATTTATTTTTATACCGTGTGTATGAGCGTTTTGCCTGACCGTAAGTGGATCGCATGAGTACAGGGCCCAGCAAGACCAGAGGAGCCTTGGAGCCCCAGACATTGGAGTTATGTTGGTTGTTAGCTCTATTGTGGGGGCTGGGTCCCCCAGGAGCAGCCAGTGCTCTGAACCGTTGAGAGGTCTCTCCAGCTCCGACCTTATAAATATAGGTGAGTGTACAGTTTTGTCCACATTTGTAAACACTGTGTCATGTGGGCTGTGGACATTTAAATGCTAAGCAAGTCCTGATTCTCTTACTGATAGGATCGAGTTCTAAGAAATGTATTGTGCTGTTAGGTGACCTTGTGTGTATTGTACAAACTCAGATGGCTGTGACTCTACTGCACAATGTAGTCTATGGGGCCACTGTTGTACATACGTGTGCCATTGACGAAAGGCATGGTGTGATAGGCACACGCCTGTGTGTGCTGCTGAAATTGCTTACTGCGATAGTTCATACCCTTACCCACCATGTCCATTTTCCTTACTTTCTCTCTCTCCTTTTCTGAAACGTCAAGATTTCCCCATCAGACACACGGGCACTGATGATTCTGAGCGTCTTTCCTTCTTTGTTTTAAGCCCTGTGAGCTCCAGACTTCCAGTGCTTGCTTCTACT
This sequence comes from Rattus rattus, assembly GCF_011064425.1. Taxonomy (NCBI): domain Eukaryota; kingdom Metazoa; phylum Chordata; class Mammalia; order Rodentia; family Muridae; genus Rattus; species Rattus rattus. The sequence goes on along the minus strand of NC_046159.1, from coordinate 137,593,899 downwards.
GGGTAAGAAAGCGTGCGCAGCTTTGCTGTGTAGGGCACCTGGGCATGCGTCTTGCCACTTCCTGCTGTTCTTGGGAACTGTAGAGGTCATCTGTCCCCACCTTCCAGTTGGGTAAGAATGATGCGTGTGACTTGATCTTTGATCATCTGGTGGAATGTGTCGAGCATTAGGGGCCTTAAAACCCCATGAGCATTTAATTCCCATTGGCTTCAGTTGATAGCAGTTTCAAGGTATGTTAAAGAATAGTTGGATAGATGGAGAGGGTGGGAGAAGCTGGGTTCTTTAAGTAAATGACATCAGCAGAGCTATGGGACTCTTTCAAGTCCAACTGTGGCTAGAGGGTGGCCGATGTATGTTTAATCAATCTCAATCAGTCAAGCAGCCTCCTTTGAAAGATTGTTTATGCCCTGAGACATGGTGGGTAAGCGATCCCTAAACTTAATTCCTTAAAGCAACACTGCACAATTTTTCTCTCCAGAATTCTTGTGTGACAGGAGTTTGGGCGTGCCCAGCCTCATGTTTCTGGCTCTGCTGTCCCCCAGAAGATGTCAGTTTGAGCTGTCGTGCTCTGAAGGCTTGACTGAGCCACGAGGACTGTCTGCTCACTGACTAACCCATTGTCTGTTGGCAGAAGGCCCAGTTCCTTGCCACATGGATGTCTTTGTAGGGCTGTCCAAGTATCCCATTGGTGGCTTCTTCCAGCGGGAGTAATCCAAGAGAGAAAGCCCAAAGGGAACCATATGTCTTCTGTGACCTTAGAAATCATGCACTGTCATTTGTTCCGTGTCCCGTTGGTCTCACAGATGGGCTCTGCTTAGGATGGAAGGGGACTCCTATGCCTAGTAAGTGCCAGGAAAAGGATGACCCTGGAGAATGTCCCCTCTTTCTGCAAAGCCTCACACCCCTCCCACCTGCCAGACAAAATGCTCACTGTTTTATCTCAGAGGACTCCAGATCTTCAAGCAGGATCAGGGCTGTTTAAACAGATTTTGAAAACTAGAGATTTATTAAAAGTTTTCCTTTATTGGAAGAAATAGTTGGAATTTGTCAGCGTTCTCAATTAGAAAATGATTTATGCTCCATCCTAAGGAATTTCTGACCCAAAATAATAGAAAATATATTTATCATCGTGAGAGAGGAGATGGAGGCTTAGTTTTAGTCAAAAAATGTATAGCATTTGTTGGTTCTCAAATTTGTAGCTGAGATTCCTGGAAAGCCCGTACTGAGGGGTTGTCAGGCCAGGAATCTAATAGGGGAATATGGATGTCCAGCGTGCTGGCTGGCCCGCTGTGGTTAAGCTTTAGACCTGCCGGTTTGGACTTTGCTGTGTAAGACTGGGGCACTGCAGACCATGTTTTCCCGATTCCCCCGCCATCTGGATTTCTATCTACTTCCAGTAGAATATGGCACCCCAGCAAGACTCCAATGCAGAAGGAAGGGGAACCACAGAGAACTGACAAAAATACTCTCTTCAGCTCTGTTTGCTTCAGCTCATAGCTCTGGTAGGAGCTCTCGGGCACCAAGGATGCCTTGATCCCCTCCCAGGGTGTGAAAAGCAGTTACACTCTGTGTTTTGTTCCCCCTCTGGACACCTAGATCTCACACATCTTCCTTTGAGTTTCTTGGGCCTGGCAGTTGCTTCTTGCCCTGTTTTCATGTTTTGGTCCCTGCACCTGTGTGTCCATTGTCCTCCATTAAATCTCAGCATTTAAAAATGCCCTTCGTGTGAGGGTTCTGCTTCCCCACACACCAATGCAGGCATTAAGATTTCTAGACACCTCATCCCTGACAGTCGCAGAGGCGAGAGATTGCAGTCGATTTGTCTTTGTATATGTGAGTCTTTGGCACTAGAGTTACGCCAAGAAGGCACTCGTACACTTTGTCCTTAGTCCAGATGTTGCGTGCCTGTCTACATTTTAGTGCTCCCAAACCTCTGCCCTCATTTCATGGATCTGCTCTCCTGCAGGAGGTCTCAAGTCTCCTTGTTCTGATAGGTCCGGAAATACATGTATTCTGTGATGCTGGGTAGTTTTGTGAAATGAATTTAACCTGGGAGCTTAAAAAAAAGAGTCGTCTCCCTCACCACAGACATGGCAGCTCTGGCTGCCTGCGGGTCTGCTGCTGGGGCAGCTTCCATGCGCTGCACAGTGGCCTCCAGCTCACCAGAGGGCAACTCCAGGCCCAGCCTCACTTCCTCTCATCTTCTTTCATTTTACCCGAGACGCTTATTCCTGCCTCTCCATCTGCTTTATTTTCCATTTCTGTTCGCAGACCCCGATTCTGCCTCTTTCTTATTGTCCCCAGTTGGAATGATTGATGGCTTGTGTATATTAAAATTGGAAGCACTTGCTGAGAAGGTGTATCTGCTGAACAACTTGTGCTTTACATAAGGATAATAGCACGAGGAAGCGTAATTATATCAACTCATGGATTGGATGAGCGCATTATAGACCCAAGGCAACAGCCAGCGCGGCTGTTAATGCTACTTCTGTTCTTCAGGGTAGTAGATTGACTCAGCCTTTCTACGTCTACCAGAGGGCTTATGCATACCATTACTGCATACTTATCTCTTTGCACAGTTTGTACAACTCTTTTTTGGGGAGGTGCATTTTGGAACATGGCCGTAGAAAGGCCCAGCTCTTATCTGTCGTGAAAGTCCTTACTGTTTGTCTGGGGAGAGAGGAACAATATGTAACAGTGAGAAGGGGCGAAAGTCAGTGAACCCAGTGTGGTAGATACTATGCTTAAATATGTGCTGGGAAGAAATGGTGCTCCCTAGATACAGGTTCCGAACACTTCTTCCTCTTATTTAATATTTATATCTCCAGTCAGTTGTATTTTACAAGTGATCAATCTGAGGCTAAGACGTGAACTCATTTAAGGCATACACTGACCGAGTGACGGAAGTTAGGATTTGGACTGGCCACAGTCTGAAGATTATAGTGTAGGTGCTTCCTATCCATGGCTACATTTGTTTCTGTGAGTGTTTTGAGGATGTCTTTCCCATCCTGCTCTAAGCTCTGGGTAGCTACTCTATGTGAATTTCACCAAAAACACCTGGACACAACGTCTGGCAGCCGGCATTGAGCAGTGAGAAGAATTCAGGAGCTTAGAGGCAAGTGCAGGACATTGGGTGTTTATTTCTCCTGCTCCTCTATATCAGGCCCCACCTGTTTCTCTTTAACTCCATGTCTGTCTGCAGCACTCCCTCCCAGCTCTCTCCTTCAGCACTTATTCCCTGCCTGGGCTTCAGGAATCCTCTCACTCTTTGACCCTCTCAGAACCGTTTGTTAGTGGTAACCTTGCCTGCCTATGTTTTCTTTCTTTACTTTTTTCTTTTCTTTTTAAATTTTTTATTGATTGTTTGTGAATTTCACATCATGTACCTCAGTCCCCTCTTCAGCCTGTCCTCTCATATCTGGCCTTTACTCGTGCAGCTTCCCCGCAAAATAACACACACACACACACACACACACACACACACACACACACACACACACCATCTTCTCCTTGACCACCGCACCATCACCACCACCACCACAACAACAACAAGAATAAAGCATAGAAAACATCTCATCCTGGAAGCTGTAGTGTGTCACAGCGTGTCCCACAGTACACCCCTCTGTCCACATATCTTTACTTTCAAATGCCCATTACAATGTGTCATTGGTTTGGTTCAAGATCTCTTGCTTCCATGACATGACACCGTCACTAGAGGATCCTCATTAGGACTCCTCCTGGTTATCCTGTTGTTGCCCTGTGTCATGGGGATCCTGCAGCTTTGTATCAGTAGGACCAGCCTTTTCATTCATCCCAACTGTTTGCAGATGATGTAGATTTGGGGCTGGGCCAATTCACAGCCCTGGATCTGAGCCTGGGTGGTAAGTGTTGGCTAGCCCGCTGGCTCTCTCTTGTCCAGCACAAGTAAAGGGTCCGGCTAGACCACCCATTGCTGATTTTTGTAGCAGGCAGGGTCAGCTCTCCTGTCCTCATGCCCTCTGGGCTGGTTCACCCACACCCATGCCTCCAGAGCCAGCTCCATTATGCTGGCTGGTAGTCAAGTTGCAGGACCCACTCTCATTTCCCGCTAAGACCGAAGGACAAGAAGTTATTATAATACTTTCCTTCCTTTCTGCCGCCCTATTTTTTTTTTATTTCTTCCAAGTATGGTCAACATTGAAGATAAGAAAACTGAGACATGGTTCCTGACCTCAGTGAACTTATCATCATTAATATTTGATTTATAGTAATGGGAGTGGAGGCTGGTACGGCACTTAAGGAGCAAAGTGACTGAAAAAGAGTCTAGGGCTGGGGAGATCTTAGCAGGTAAGAGCTTGCAGTGAAGGGATGAGAACCAGAGTTCAGATCCCCAGAGCCCATGTAGTTGGGTGGTCATGGCAACCAACTTCTAACACTTGGTTTGGGAAGCAGAGACAGGGAACAGCAAGAAGAGCTGTCTAGCGAGATCAAGCCAGGATGGATGAGATCCAGGTTCATTCAGCGAGAAACTCTACCCCAGTGGAGAAGGTGGAGAAAATTAAGGAAGACACAAGCACAGTATCATCCTCAAGCTTCCACACGTGTGTGTCACACACACACACACACACACACACACACACACACGAACAGAACATCTGGAAACACATGGGGCTGTCTACTTGTTCATCTATACACGTGTAATTCATGTCAACATCTATGTTAATATATGCATGTTCACAGCACAAACATGCAAAAAAAAGAGAGATTACTTAGTGGAAAGTGCAGATAGAAGTTCCTAAATTAATTGCTCACTTTTGCTAACATGTATATATTTTTTGTAGCTTTTTCCTCTTTATTTTTCTCCCATATATTAATTACATCCTGACTGAAGTTTCTCCTCCCTCCCCGACTCCCCAGTGCCCTCTACCACCTCTCCTCTCCCCTGATCCACTCACCCTTCACCTCCCCTTATGAAAGAGCAGGCCTTCCAGGGACATCAACCAAATGCAGCATAACAGACTACAATAAGACCGGGCATATATTCTGACATCAACCCTGGATGACATAACCAAGTGGAAGGTCCAAAGGCAGGCAGAAGAGTTAGAGACAGCCCCTGAGCCCACAAGAACACTGTAATACACAACATGTATGCAGAAGACTTAGGTGAGACCCATACAGGCTCCCTGATGTCTGTGAGCCCACTCCCATCACGTGTGAGCTGTGGCTAACACGTATATTAACTCCCACTTGGCCAAAATTTTGAAAAGTTCTTATTGCTTGCTAAGATTGATACAATACCGAGGAGAGTATAAATTCTCTTAAGATGAAGCAACTAAATTGGTTTTCAGGTTGCATTTCAATAGAAAAGTTTACCTTTAAGGGATAACCACAAAATAATAATCCTGACTGGTGCTCCTGGGTTAATGATCCATTTGATTTGTTTTTTTTTTTTTTTAATTATTAGAGCTAAACTCTTGGAGCACTTTTAGGCTTGTAGAAATTTAGAGAAGAAAGTATAGCATTTTTGGAATCATTCCTTCTGCCTCTCTTCCTGTGCTATTAATGTCTTAATGTACATTTGTTGGTGGTAAACCAATGTGCTCATTGCTGTCACCTAGAGTCTCCCTTAGGACTTACTTTGTGTCGCACAGTTCGGTATTTTGACAAATACATCACACGTGTTTCCCGTTGCAGTGATAACAGGATAAGTTAAGTGCCCTAGAAAGTAATTTATGCCTTATCCCCCACTCTTGTCCTGAAACCTTTTCTAGAGTGTTACTTATGCATCTGGACTCTCATGCTGTGTAATGGTGTCAGAATGGCTTGTTTCACCCAGCAGGAGGCAGTTAAGGCCCTCCATGTCTTGTTGCAGCTCGGAGACTAACTACGTTTTTAAAAACAAAATCTCTAAAAGATTTTTTTTCTGCATGTGTGTTCCATAGTTCATTAATCTATTCGCTTATGCATTGATGTCTTGACAGCTTCCATGGCAGCCAGGAATGAGTGGCGATCAACATTCTTGTATAGGGCTGAGTGTGGGCATGGGCTTGGGTTGTCAGACTTCACATGGAGATGGGATTTGGAAAGGAGAATCAATTTCTGTCTCTCTAGCACTTATTTCTTATTCTGTCATAATGGCTTGGTTGGACAAGTCTAGTACTAAGGCTCCAATATTTTATCAGAAGGGAAATATAGCTAAGGATGTATTTTTGGGGGCAAGCTACTTATTTTCAGATGAGTAGTACAATTTCTAATCCTGTAAGTGGGATTTGTTGATCTGGTCAAAGCCATGGGCAGACACTGACTGCTAGCTAGCCACTCTGAAGCTTAAGTTATTAATTGATCAGATGTTCATGTGTAAGCCAAGAATCAGAGTCGAGGCACATGCTGATTATCTGATATAAATCAGTGTAACCTCTTACCTGTTTCATAACCTTGCGTGAGTGCTTTATTTCAGAGCGAAGGCACCGTGCACATTTCACACGCATGTCTGGAGGACGGCTACATCTCTGGGACGCTAATGTGGCTCTTGCTTGCTGGGGAGTAGGCAAAAGGGCATTCATTCTTCATGGTTTCCTGTGGCCATTAGTAATTCTGCCAGGGGGTTGGACATCCTGGGACCCTGCCAGCCTTTCTTCAGAGAGGTTGACTCATGTTGAAAGATCCTGGAGTTCCTGTGGTCGGTTAGCTCTTCTGGTTCGCTGCTCGCCGTGTGAGCCAGACCCGTGCATTCCCAGCTGCAAACCTAGCTTGCAGGGGCTCAACTCCAGTGAGGCGACTTCAGCTTCACTTTATTTATTTATTTATTTATTTATTTATTTATTTATTTATTTATTTATTTATCATTTTAGAGACTAGCAAGCCCCTCGTGCTGCTTGGGGATCTTGTAAGCACGGATTAGCCCATCATTTTAGAACTTTTACAGCTCTCAGGGGAAAGCGCTTTGCCACTTTGCAGACATAATTACTGGTCTAGGACAGCCGAATGAGGCAGACCAAATGTACCCTTATGCTTACCCCTTTCTTCCCGTGCCTCCCTTGCTTCCTTCAGAGGGCTAATTCATCTGGACTGTGAAAGCTTTTGAGCTGCAATGGGGGGAGTTATAACATTATCGTCGGATGTTCCATCATAAGTCTGACCTTACTGTTCTGGCATCTGAAGCTCAGTATGTCACACCCAGTGGCCTGGGATCTTGCTGGATGAAGCCAACGAGTTCTTTCATTTTAGTTTGTGAGGGCTCTGAGTCTCTGGAGCTGGTCCCCGCCCTGTTCATAGGGACATCCGGTGAGCACAGTTGCCCCTGTGACAGAAAGAAAGTGAGAGGGAGGAACAACTTTCTACTTCCTTGCTCTTTCTCCAAGTCACAATCAGGAAGCCTTTCTACACTTAGAGTGAAACTCGAAAGGGCGAGGAAAGTATTTTGTAGACAATGACTGGCAAAAGTTAATAATATTTTGTTGCTCTTGGATATTTAAGCCCCCTGCTGACACCAACCAGGACATGCCACAGAAACTGGTGTTTCAAAATGTTTTCTAAGAGATTTATTGATAAGAATGGATGCCACAAACATTTGGCAGTTAGTGATGACTGCTTCTCACTTCTTTAAAGAGTTCATTTGGTGGTGGAATGAAGAGATTATCACAGTTTTACATGCCTAGAGAACTGAATTATTCAGCACTCTAGATCATTAACTATGATCAGGCCTTTGGTTGCATGTTTTGGTTCTTGTTTCTGTGTGTGTGTGTGTGTGTGTGTGTGTGTGTATGTGTGTATTTTCAGTGCAAAAGATTGTTAACCCAATCTTTTCTTCATGTCTTTATTTTCTTACATAATCCTCAGTAGAGGATGTTAGAAACTTAAGCTACAATAAAGGACCTAAGGGTGGGTAGGAAGCATGAGTTAATCTGAATATCTTACTTCTCTAGAGCCATGGTGCTAGAGATGTCCAGGATCCATTCTATAGTTCCTGGACCAGTGCTGTGTAATAGTGACGCCCCCTTGTATAATTCTTGCTCTTCCCGATGTGAAAGGTGGCTTTTGGGACTGAAGAAATGAACTGTTAATCTTGGTTCATTTAGGTAACCGCATGCAGCTAGTGGCTGCTTCATGGAAGAGCCCAGCTCTAGGGAGCCATTTGCTTTCCCAAGGCTTGTCTTAAGCTTTAACTAATGGGCTGCTGGACTTAACAACTAAAGTAAAAGACGTTTACTTTTTTGGTTGTTTTTGGTCAGTGTGTTTTGTATCTCACAGTGGCTTCGACCTCACCGTGTAGCTGAGGATATGCTTGAATGTCTCCCTCCTCCTGCCTTTATGAGGTGCTGGGATTACTGGTGAGAGCCCTTGCTTGTGGCTTAGAATGAGAACTTATTGTCCACCTAACTTCGGACTAAGCGTTTTGCCAGATATTTAAGTTTTTCCAGGAGAATGAACACTGTGAGCTCCCTTTACACTGTAAGGAAAGCAGGGCCTGTGGAACAGGGGTAGCTTGGCCAGGGCCGTAGATGCAGTGGATGTCTTGTTCTCGTTTTGCTAGTTTAGTGGGTTTTTTTCCTCTGCAGTGACAGAATTCCTTGTTAGCCAGCCTTAATTTGTGCTTTTCTAATACTTTCTTAGGATCACATTGCAGTTTTTCAACGTTTTCATCATCCTAAAATGAAACGTCAGGCATGATTGCGTCATCCCCTCTCTCCACTGGCTACTCCTCCCTTTGATTGTCTCTAAAGAGTTCCTGGAATTCACATTAATGACATCAAATATTCCCTTGGCTTCTCCAGGCTGGTGTAGCAAAACAACTCCGTCCTGGGGTCTTACGAGCAGTGTTTCCTAGTGATGACAGTTCTGAAGGCTGGAGGTCTGGGATGGGGGACATGAGCCTAGCGAAGGTTCAGTGAGGGTGCCAATCTAGGCCTCTGCGCTCCGGACTCCTTAGAGTGACCTGAGGGAAACAAAGCTCTGATTTTCTGTCCTCTTCGTGAAGGCCCTAAGGCCACCCCTACGATTTAATTAATTTCTACCCTCATGATTTAATTACTTGCCAAAGGCCTCATTGCTACTACCACCCAAACAGAGATGAGACTGAAATGTAATCTCTGCCGCAAACTTTCTTCTTCAGACCGTAGCATTCACTAAATAGGTTTTGTATATGAGGTATTTCTCATGAATCATAACTTCAAAGTTCATGTATGCTCGCTATTGTATGTATCAGTCATTCATTCTTTTAGGTAGTTTAATAGTGCTCCTTTATGCATATTCTATGTTTAGTTCATTTATTACTCGATGGATATATGTTATCCTTTGTTTTTTTTGACTGTAAGAATTGCTGCAGCAGAGAAGCTTGCTCCTACAAGGAATGAATACAGAGGCCCACAGCCAGACGTTACGCAAAGAGCGAGAGAGACCTTTGAACACTCAGCCCTAAGTGGGATGTCTCCATCAGAGCTCCTCTCAGAGTTCAGGGAGCCCTGCAGAAGGGAAGGCAGAAAGAACATAAGAGCCAGAGGGTGTGGAGGACACCAGGAAAACAAGGGTCTCTAAATCAAAATGAACAAGGCTTGTGTGAACTCAGAGACTGAGGCAGCATGCACAGGAGCTGCACGGGTCTGCACCAGGATTTCTGCATACACACACACACACACACACACACACACACACACACACACACGGCTTTCAGCTTAGTGTCTTTATAAAAGAGATTCCCGAGTGTGTCTTTGTTTCTTATGCCTTTCCTTGGGCTCTTTCTCTTTTATTTGTCTTGTCTGATTCTGATGTGAAAGTTTTTCTTTTATTGTATTTATTCTTTTATTGTATTTATTATTATTATTATTATTATTATTATTATTATTATTATTATTATTATCCCTTAGAAGCCTGTTCTTTTCTAATGAGAGACAGAAAGAGAATGGATCTGAATGGGAGGGGAGGTAGGAGAAGAACTGAAAGGAACAGAGGGAGGAGAAATTGAAATCAGAATATAATATGTGAGAAAATAATCTACTTCAATAAAAGGGAAAAAAAGAATTACTGCTATAAACACACACACACACACACACACACACACGTAAGTGGTCATGGGAGATTACAGTTTTATTTTGCTTGTGTGTATTTTGTAAGACTAGGTCGTATGTGACTCTCTGAGCCAGTTGTGTGATCTCTCTCTCATGCTTGCTTCCTTCTCCCTGTAACAGTTGTGTTTCAAGCAGCTTTGCCTATCCTGAGACTTGCAGTGTCAGTCATGCCGGCCTCAGACGTTCAGTGATCCTCCCGCCTCTGTCTAAGGAGTACTGGGTTATAGTTTATGCCTCCTTGCCCCTTTCCTAGCCAGAGGCGCTTTCATCATGGAAAGTGTGGTTGTGCCTTCTTTCCTTGTGGTGACTCCTGTTCAGTAGCAGATCAGGGTAAATGAGACTGTAGACTCAAGAGAAGAATCATGAAAGGACCTTTGAAGAGTGTCTCTACATTATTTCTGGCTAAACTTTGTGTCTTAAATAATCAACAATCTGGGATTTTGGAAGCCACTGTTAAACATTGGCATTTTAGGAAACTTTTCAACAACTTTCTGTATGCAATTCTTCTTCCATTGACTATATGGACTGATTAGGTAAGTGACATTCTCATATGGGCTGGTTAGGTAGGTGACATTTTCCTATGAGCTGGTTAGGTAAGTGACATCTTCCTATGTGCTGGTTAGGTAAGTGACATCCTCATGTGGACTGACTAGGTAAGTGACATCCTAATATGGACTGGTTAGGTAAGTGACATCCTCATGTGGACTGGTTAGGTAAGTGACATCCTCACCTGTACACAGACAGCAGGACTCAATGGCTGCTGGTTGGAAATCAGTTGAAATAACAAACTGCACTTTTGCACAAATACTCAAAAACTCTGAGGGAAAATTTATGAGCTCAAAGCAGGGCAAAAATCTCTGTTAGTTTATAGCATTTCCTGTGCCTTGGATTAGACTGGGAGTCTGCTGATCTGTCTATAATTCTAAGGCAGAATAGTTTTTTTTTGTTTTTTTTTTTTTTTTTTTTTTTTTTTTTTTTTTTTTTTTTTTTTAGTGGACATTTGTTGTTGGAATGACTGAAATGTGAAGCTGCTTTAAAAAGTATCCTTTAGGCTGGAGAGATGGCTCAGCGGTAAAGAGCACTGACTGCTCTTCCAGAGGTCATGAGTTCAAATCCCAGCAACCACGTGGTGGCTCACAACCATCTGTAATGGGACCCGGTGCCCTCTTCCGGTGTGTCGGAAGACAGTTACAGTGTACCCATATGGATTAAACAAAAAAAAAAAAAAAAAGAAAAAAACCTTACTTTGGGGCTGGAGAGATGGCTCAGCAGTTAAGAGCACTGACTGCTCTTCCAGAGGTCCTGAGTTCAATTCCCAGCAACCATGTGGTGGCTCACAACCATCTGTAATGGGACCTGGTGCCCTCTTCCGGTGTGTCTGAAGACAGCTACAGTGTACTCATATAAATAAGTAAATCTTTTAAAAATAAGTATTCCTTGTGTATTTCCAGAAATCATTTTATTAAAATACAGATATGATAGACTTAACTCTGTAAGAATATTGTCCCCGATTATAGTACAGTTAGCCAACGAGAGAAAAAAATCTATCCATTGGATATTTTGATTTACCCTGTCCTATTGGTTATTCGAACAATGATGTCAGGCAGGAATGGGATGAAGAAAATTATCCTGTAATGGAGCAGAGGACTGTGGGAATGTTTCAGTAGTTCAGAAGGAACACAGCCATCTGAGTCCCTAAGAGAGGTACAATCTGTAATGCTGGAGATGGTGATGATGGTGACGATGATGATGGTGACGATGATGATGATGACAATTATGGTGGTGTGTGCATATATATTTGTACAAGCTTATGTGTGCCTGTGTATATAAATCTTTTGAATTTATTTTTAATAATGAAAAACAAGCACTTATTAATTTGGAGCCAAAAAAATGAAATTCTTGTGAAATGGATGAGGACTGACTTTAGAATTTCATACTGAGAAACCTTTTGAGTGAGGACTAGAGCCAAGATGCACATAGAATGTCAACAAGGCTGTTATAGGCATGTTATTGGCATATAAGACCAGACACTGCATATCCCACAGTCGACATTTACAGACCACAGAGATAGGGAAATGAGTGACTACTCACTCCAAACAGCTGGAAGTTTTGTCCAGAGTGTGTAGCCCCTGTCAGAGGCTGAAGGATAGATCCTCACAGGAAGACAGAAGAATCTGGGTTGTAGTGTCTGTGAGCGATGGCAGCAATGGAAAAGGCTTGAAAAGCCCGAGTCTTGTACATGAGTACAAGCTACCCTGTATTTTCACTTTCCATTCTGTCTAGACCCCACTGATGGGCTGATGGGCTGGCGCCACACATGTTCGAGGCCAGGATTTGCCTCTTTGCTCATCCAGGGGCTGTGTCTCTGGAAACAATCGGCACGGACACACTGAAAGTGTATTTATCATTATCTCTCAACCCAGTCAGGTTGGCAACCAAGATTAACAGCCACAGAAATGAATGGTATAAATAACGGTAGGTGCTTGATCTACTGAGGAAGAGATCCAGTTTGAAAATCACTTTGCAGTGATGGATTGATGCATAATCCGGGCAAGCCGCCTTTTTGAATATGTGGAAAGTTGAGAAAGAGTAATGGCATGTTAGCCAGAGACAGAGATCCTAGCATCACACTCTGGTGTCAAGTACTCGCCCTCTCAAGCCTCAGTTTCTTCTTTTGCTAGAGCAGGATCAATAACTGTGACTGCCTCTTAGTATGACTGTGAAGAGTGGATTCGTTAATGCGCACAGAAATAAGTGGATCAGTACCTGGTACCTAATAAATGCCTAGCCATGGTAAGTGATGTCCACGGTACTGTGATCTAGGCAGTGGACAGCCAGAAGAGAATTTCATGTGCACAGAATCTTACACAGTAAATGGGTGGACAGTATGTACTGGTATATATTCCGTCATAGTGCGGTACAATGTGCACATCTTCTCAGAAATCTTCCTTACTACCTTTTTGTCAACAAGATTTCCTGGGCCTCTGCTGTTCCTTCAGAAGCATGCTGAGCAGGGCCGTGTAGAGCATATGTCCAGTGGGCGCCCTTCACTGATGGTTAGTGTAGATTGTGCTCGCCAGAACCGTGAAGCACACAGCCACACATGAATTAAACTGTCATGGCTTTAGAGCTTGCTATACAAGGTCTTTAGAATGTATGCTGGTCTTACTGATGAAATTTGGCCTTAAACTGGACAGAATTTTGAGCTCCCAGTTTTCAAATGACCTGTATTTAATCAAGCACCTATGTCCAGTGGTACCCAAACTCCCACTGTTCACACCCAGGTCGTTGGGACATACCTTCTCAGCATGAGTCACCTAGCGACTGGCTAGAAGGATTTCCAACCATCATGTGCTTGAAAATCCTTCGCATATAAGCCTGGCTTGCATTAACTAAAGCCGTGGTGGCTGGTAGTGATCAGTGAAGCTCCTGATGTCTCCCGAAGGTCTGGGAAGTTAGGAATGTATTGATGCTGGAGTTGAGGAAGTGGTTCCAGCAAGGCTGGCTGTGCAGCCAGCTGCCCCAGGCAGCGTTTCCAGCAACTCCAGCCTGTGCTGAGGAAGAGAGAGAGAGAACTCTCCTGTGTATCTGAAAGACTAAATATTCTGCTTGCTGGGCTGTCTGGCAGCAATCTTAGAACAACTCAAAAAGTCCAAAAAAGATTGAATTCCAACAAAAGGCAAAGAAAATTGGCACTGTCCCCACAAGGCCACTTCCTTTGGGAGAAAAAGTTGATAAAGTATATTGTTTGCTTCGACCCAGTGCTGTAGGCACTTTGAAGAATACTTTCAGCGTGTGAATCTTAACGTGAAGGTGAAAATGGAACTATAACACGTGTGTGTGTGTGTGTGTGTGTGTGGGGTGACTGTTGTGCATGCTGCATACGTAAGTAATGAATTTGTAAATCGGATGGCTAATTGTTTACGCCCAGGTCCCCCCATGTTTGTTGGTTAGGAATACCGACTTGAAGCACATCTGATGATTTTCACTACACGAGTTTGGGACATGGGTTCTTTATTTCACTGATGACAAACCCAAAGACTGGGATGCCGCGTAACTAGGAAATCAGAGTCTAGGTGGGAAGACGTGAACCGGTCAGTGCCTTGGCAATGGGGTGCTGGTAAAATGCATCGCTGAGGCTCTCAGACCTAAGGAAAAATGGTAAACAAACACACGTCTTGCTTTGCTCTCCTGTTTCTGCCCTTGACCGTACCCTTGGAGAAGGCAGACTTGCTTGGCAAGTTTAGAATATTCCTTTCTTTGGCTGAGGTGAGTCCTTATATGAACACTTTCTGGTGTGGTACGGGAAAATGCTCATAGAGTGCTTGTCACTTACCAGAGGAGAGCCTTTGCCAGTTAACCTCTCTGCATCCTCTCCTCCGAATAGCAAATCACATTCAATCCCCCAGCAGGTGAGAGATGTTGAGAGCTAACCCTGGGACTCTCACCAGCACTTGGCACACGGTGGTGCCAAACAACCACAAGCTGCCAGGGCTGCCCGGTGAGAACGGCCGTCTTATAAAATCTACCCACCAGAGAAGAGTTATCTGTGGAAAGGTGTGAGCAGTCATCGGCGTGTGGCCTGGATTGTGTTTGAAATGTCGAAGGGGGCTGGGCACGGTGGTACAAGCATCTGCACCTCCAGCCACACTGAACGCCTAAGGGACGAGAGCTCAGGCCCAACAGGGCGACCCTGTATTTGGCGAGTAAATTGAAAGAATATGAAACCCAATGCTTCAGCCTAACTCGCTCCTTGGTGCCACTTTAGCATTAATTCCTTTTTATTAAGGTGCCTGTTTTTGACTTCTGAGGAGCAGTGGAATTTTCTCTGTCTCCATTTTTCTCCCTATTCAGCGCTTCGGCATGGACGTGATGTCAGCCAAATCTCTGCTCCAAGCTTCTTGTCATCTCCTAATATCGAGCACCCCCTCATCGAGCACCCCCTCATCGAGCATCCCCTCATCAAGCATCCCCTCAGAGCCTACGGTTCCCTTCAGCCACTTCCAGCTTCAGTGAAACACAATCCAATGCCCAGTCAGTGTTAGGGCTGAAGAGCTTCTTGGTGATGCTTGGGTTTCACAGTACCCTCCCTCCACAGAGGACAAACTGCTTTGCAGAAAATATGTTTACTGCTGAGGAGACAGAAGCCAGTGAGAATTATGTGAAATATCAATGCAGGGTTTCTTTTTCTTTTCTTTTCTTTTTTTTTTTTTTTTTTAGGAGATAATGTTTGCTCA
This sequence comes from Rattus rattus, assembly GCF_011064425.1. Taxonomy (NCBI): domain Eukaryota; kingdom Metazoa; phylum Chordata; class Mammalia; order Rodentia; family Muridae; genus Rattus; species Rattus rattus. The sequence goes on along the minus strand of NC_046159.1, from coordinate 137,578,619 downwards.
GGCTAATACTCTCATGCACGATTCACATTTACTTAAAAGTTTAGTTTCTGCAAAAAGATGAGTTTCATGATAATATTTTAAAACAGGTAGATTACCATAGGAATCTGCTGATACTTGCTACCTCGTGCTTAAACGCTTTCTAGTTGACTTTTTCTTTTTCCTAGTTGCTATGAGCAATGTTTAGGAAACATTCACTGTGTTTGCTATGCTGTGTGTAGAAGGTGCTGTCCTGAGGTAATGGAAGGACACACGGCACAGCCTGGGCTTCCGCCCTCCAAGAGTTCACAATGTAGTGGAAAGTAGGTTTAAAGAAAAAGAGTAATGGTCCAGAAAGTGTCAAGGTCAGGGGGAGTTTCTAAGCTCTGCTGGTTCCATAGCTAATGATTGGTAACAAAGCCTGCCTGAGGTAGGATGGCCTGCTGAGCTGGGCCAGGATGAGCAGCACACTCTCCCATGGTAGCTTTCATTCACGAGAACTGTGGCACTCCATTCCTAAAGTTTTAAATGTGTCGCTGAGCTCAAAGGCACCTGGACGGTTTCCCTCAGCCATCTGATAGGTACCCTACCTGTGAACCCTTGAAGCCCGCGTTTTAAAATTCTGCGTGCAGCAAATCAAGAGAAAGGAGGCAAGGAATCTCCTGTGAAGTGGGAGATTTCGAGTAGAGAAGGGCTCTGCTTTCACTCCTTTCCATTGGAACTTGTCCACTTCCTCCTGTGGGGCACGCTGAGCTGTTCCCTGGGTACTTACCTGATAACAGCCATGTTAGGTCATTGCAGGAAGAACCACCAAAGGCAGAACGAGCATCGCTTGTGGCCCCTCCCAGCCTGATGCTAGCATAAAGGCTGTGCCCACGCTCAGTGCGAAATGGCTTTTCTTTCCTTAAATTGAAGCAGGAAATACCTATTAGCCACTTAATATATTTTTGTCTTTCTAAAAATAATGTGGAAGCAATGGCTGATCATTTGTTTTCTTAAAAAGTAGGTGTTCTTGTTTTCTTGGTTTGCATCAGTCTTCAATTGTTTTTCAAGTCATTGAGCAATATGATGGGTTTCTTAATGGCGTTTTGGTACATATAACCTTTGTTCTCATTCCTCTTCCTCCTCCCTGCTACCTTCCCTGTTCCCCTTTCTTCTGCCTTCCTCCCAAGCCCTCCGCTCCCCCTTTCAGCTTTAGTCACTTGTATCTTTGACCTTTCTTACTCTCCACTCCTTTAAAACCCCTTCCTTTCTCCTTCCTGTCTGCTTTCGTGTTCTGCACACACACACACACACACACACACACACACACACACACACACACACGATACCTTACTTTGCACCTGGCTTTTGTTGCTTAACACAATGATCTCAGCTCTTCATGGCCGAATAACTTTCCATTGTATATGTGCATCGTTATATACAATGTTACTGGACGCCTAGACTGGCTCTGGATGTTGGTTATTGTGAATGCGGTAGTAATAAAATGGACGCGCACCAATCTGTGCAGTGCTGATTTAGGGCTCTTCTGGCATAGGTCCAGGCGTTTATAGTCACCTGGGCCGTATGGTCATCATGTTCTGAGAGCCCTCTACACTGACTTCCACAGTGGCTGTATTCTTTACTGATTCTTACAACAATATCTAAATGTTCCTCTGTCCCCATCCTCCCAAACATTTGTTGTCCTTTGTCCTCTCGGGGACAGCCCCTCTACTTAGGGTGAGGTGGAATTTCAAAGCAGTTTTCGTTTGAGAGGGGCAAGGCAGGTTGACTACTACACTAGAGCAAGAGCCAGCAGAACGCAGAACTTTTGATAGTGGTCGCCATTTCCATAAATGATTTATGGCGTTTCCCCTCCCTCCTCCTCCCCTCCCTCCCTCCCTCCCCCCTCCTCCCTCCCTCCCTCCCTCCCTTTCATTTTTTCCCTCCCTTTTTTTTTTTTTTCCTTTTTTTAAACGGTCTCACTGTGTTCCTATGGTGGTGTGAGTATGCCAGGAGTGCACTATCAGAAGATCTTGCTGGCGTAGGTATGGAGTAGTGTGTCGTGTCGCTGTGGGGTTGGCGTCGAGAGAGCTTCCAGCTAACTGCCTGAGCTCTCGGTGGTCTCCTGTTGGCCTTCAGAACAAGATGTGGACTCCCAGCTCCTCCAGCGCCATGCCTGTTTGCACACTGCCATGCTTCCCGCCATGATGATTTATAGACTGAATCTCTGAACTTGTAAATCAGCCCAATTAAATGTTGTCCTCATAAGAGTTACCTTGGTCACGGTGTCTGTTCCCAGCAATGGAAACCCTAACTAAGACAGCATCCTCAGCTTGTCTGGAACTCGGTGTAGCTAGGTGGGTTTGAACTCACATGGGTTTGCCTGCATCTGTTTCTCAGATGCTAGAATGAAAGCTTGAGCCACCACACACAGCCAGTCGATGGCCTTCATGTCAGCTTTCCTGATGCTGGGACCCTTTACAGTTCCTCATGTGTGGTGACCCCAACTATAAAATTGTTTTGTTGCTACTTCATAACTGTGACTTTGCTACTGTAATGAGTTGTAGTGTAAATATTTGCTATGCAGCCCAGAAGGGTCACGACCCACATGTTGAGAGGCATGTGAAAATCCACAGTAACTGAGAGCAACACTCCTTTGTGCTTACAGAACGAGTTAGCAGCAAGCAGAAGAGCAAAACAGGTAGGAGCCATTCCGCTGCCAGGGTTTGAAAGTGTTTTTGCAAATCTCAGTTCTTTCTTGGGCAGCTCAGCCCTATGTTGGGACCCTGAAAGATTTATCTGAAAAAAAAAATAACGTGACATTCTGTTTATCCTAGAGAGGCCAGGATTCAGCTGCAGTAAGCAATACCAATTAGGTATCTAGAAATTCCCTTCACTCGTTCCTTTTAATTGACCAGTGCAGGTTGTTGTTGTTGTTGTTGTTGTTTTGTTGTTGTTGTTGTTGTTGTTGTTCTTCTTCTTCTTCTTCTTCTTCATCATCATCATCAACTTTTTATGTATATAAAATTTAGGTGAGTGTAATTCTCATTTGAATAAAATCAGGATCAGAATCAACATTAAATAATTTAATATGCTTTCTGTTTCTCTGCCTCTGTCACTCTCTGTCTCTGATCTCCCCACTTATGCTACCCCCCTTCCGTGTGTGTGTGTGTGTGTGTGTGTGTGTGTGTGTGTGTGTGTGTGTGTGTGTGTGCTTGGTATACTTGGAAGGTCCATCTAAAGCAGGGACAAGCATGTGTTAAGGACAGGCAAACCATTTTATGTCCAGCTTTTGTATCCTGTTGTATTAAAATCTCAACACTGTCAGATCTTCAAACTGTCAGGGAAGTCAAGAAATCCTGAATTCTTTAGGTCTTTCCATTTATTGACATTTTTCCCTTAAGAGCTCAGTGAATGGCAGCAAACAAGTTAAAAGGCAGAATTGGGCCCAAAACACGGGATAACCATCTCAGTTACCGTCTGAGTTTATGATTAAAAGTGTGACACAAAGTACTGACTGGACTTTGTGTGTAATCAAGAAAAGAAAAAGAGAAGATGAGGGTGTAGATACGATCGTATTTCATTGAATTTATCAAGTAAAAACGTTAGGAAGTATAACTCTAAAACAGGGACCAGAAGAAAGCATCTGATTAGTGATGGGGAATTCTCGAAGGTTTCAGTGTATCCCAGACGCCTCACCTCTTTCTAGAAACGTTGGCATAAGGAAAAAAGGAGAGGATTTCAAACTTATCTTCTGGAATGTGCAGCACCGAAGAGTCCCATGTATAGTCTGTCCTGCATGTGCAGCTTTCAGGGCCAGCATGGCACAGTGCTGTAGAGCAGTCCTCCTGTGGCCATCATCTCCAGCCCTCACCCTCCATCTGTGCGCTCCTCTTCCCTGCCAGCCCTAAGAGCTCCATGGGCCCTTTCCCTCTCAGGCCCGGTGCCTGCCAGTTCCTTTTCCTTGAATAGAACATTGCAAACTTCATTTCTTTTTTATCTCTAGGCTTAGCTCAAAAATATTTTCTTTATGGAAGAACATTATCTCCAAGAACCCATTGTGGTGGTTTGAATAGCCATGGCACCCGTAGACTCTTGTGCTTAAATGCTCGGTGCATGGGAAATGGCACTACTAGAAGGTGTGGCCTTGTTGGGAACAGTGTGTCACTCTCAGGGGGCGGCATGGAGGTCTCCTACGCTCAAGCTCTGCCTAGTGTGGAATCCAGTCTCCTTGCTGCCTTCAGATCAAGGTGTAGAACTATCCTCTCCTCCAGCACCATGTCTGTCTGCACGCTGACTGCCATGTGTCCTGCCATGACGATAACGGAACAAACCTCTGGAACTGTAAGCCAAGCCCCAAGTAAATGCTTTCCATTATAAGAGTTGCCTTGATCATGGTTTTCCTTCAGAGCAATAAAACCCACACTAAGACACCCACCTAGGGTGGATCGAAGAGACGGGGAAGAGCTGGGCATAAGTGGTGCACTGTAATCTCTTCAGGTTAGCTTGGACTATATACCGAGAGCCCCCCTCCCCCAGAGTGTGCATGAAAGAGTGCGTGAGGGTCGGGGAGGGGGTGGGGCATTGTGCTCAGGTCAGGCTTAGGAGGTGGTTTTGATTCTCTGCTCTGGTTCTCTGATAAATTACTTCATAGACTTAATAGACCATATAAGTAAGTGGATTCTCATGCTTCCCCAGGGAGGCAGGCCATGCTTCCTTTTGGGTGCTTCCTCATACATGTCTGTGTACGGAGGGCCTGGGAGCCAGCATAACCAATAGCTAACTCTGATGGACTCTTTCTTGAACTTCTTTGGTCACTTATGTTTGAGAACATCTGTTTCTATCTCGAGAGTTGTTTGGTATTGCACACAATGTAGTTTAGGAAAATGTTACCCCAAACTATGGTTTTAGTTAATTAGAGGAAACATCTTGGAAAGGAATGTTCTAGAAGTAATGGGAATAGCTGTCAGATTTTGTCCATCTCTCTGAGTGGACTCCATGGCTTGGCTTCAGCCTTTCAATATTTACTTCACTGTCAGGAAGATCTATCTAGCCTCTGTCTTTAAAGATCTGTCTAACCTAATTGCCCTGCAATCACGTGAAATGCAATTTTAATGTTGGTTTCCTAATGTTTTCATTTGAAAAATTAAAACACATGTAAAAATCAAGACAATTCTATTATCCATATTCAGGTGTTACCAAATTCCATAATATCATTTGCCACTTTTTCCTCAAACTGTCTTTTAAAGCATAATGAGATATGTCATTTTACTTAGTTTTGAGTGTGCATGAAGCAGGGTCTTTTGAGTCGCATATATGGATCTGCTGAGCCTCTCCGCTTCTTGGCCCCAGACTAGGGGAGCATCTTCACACTGGCACGCTGCTCTATCTCATCTCGGTGATGTGGCTGTGTCACCTGAGCTCCTGGGTAATTAGTAAGCCTTTGTCAATATTTAAACTTGAAAAGTCAGAAATACAATCTTACATCATGAAATTCAATCTTTCCAGTGGTCGGCTTTCCATGTGTTCATATATGTAATCACCACCATCATCCAACCAGTGGTCGGCTTTCCATGTGTTCATATGTGTAATCACCACCACCATCCAACCAGTGGTCGGCTTTCCATGTATTCATATATGTAATCATATATATTCATATATGTAATCACCACCACCATCCAACCCTGCATCGTCCTCACCACTCTGGCAGATACCTTTTCTCATTAGCAGGAACTTCTCAGGCTTTCATCCTCTAATGGTATCCCTCTAACTGGGATACCGTTTGTGTCTGGTTTTGTTTGTTGTAGATGCTAAGTGACCTGTTAAGACTGTATTTCCAGGGGCTGGAGAGATGGCTCAGCAGTTAAGAGTGCTGACTTCTCTTCCAGAGGTCCTGAGTTCAATTCCCAGCAACCGCATAGTGGCTCACAACCATAGGTAAAGGAAATCTGGTGCTCTCTTCTGGTGTGTCTGTAGACAGCTACAGTGCACTCATATACTTAGAATAAATAAATCTTTTTGTAAAAAAGACTGTACTTCCTTCACATACCACATTTTATATTTTCATTAATCAGTTGGGGGACATTTGGGCCATTTCTACTTTCTGTTTACTGTGAATAAATTGTTGTAAACATTCACCAACAAATTTTGTGTTGACATATGTTTCCACTTTTAGTGTATATTAGAAAAATTCATCTTCTGGGACATTCTGCCACTGTATTTGTAGCTGTCAGTGGGACTGCCAAGCACTTTCCAGAGTGCACACTTGAAATCCCACCTGTAGTGTCAGAGATTTCTGGTTTTCTGCATGTTTTCTGATGCCTGTTGTCTGATGTTATCCCTCACACTGGATGTGAAGTGTACCCGGTGTTGACTTCCATTTCTGTAATGATTAGTGATTAAACACCATTTCATTTCGACATTTCTGAAGAGATTTGTCTATTCAGCACTTTTATTATTTTGTTATTCCTTCCTCCTCCTCCTCCTCCTCCTCCTCTTCCTCCTCCTCCCCTCTTCCCCTCCTCCTCCCTCTTCATTTTTGGAGACGGCCCTGAAACTCGCTCTGTAGAGCAAGCTGGCTTCAAACTCTGGGTTCTGCCTGCCTTTGTCTCTGCCTCCCCAGTGCTGGGGTCAAAGGCATGTGCATCACCATACCTGGTTGAAGCATGGACTTTAAATGGCTTGCTTTAATATTGTCAACTTGCAGTCTGTCATTGATTATAGCATTTGTCATGGATGCTAGTTTTGCATTAGAGACATGAGCTGCAAAGTCACCTCCATTTTTCAGCTTGCCTTTAATCTCCTGTTGATGTGTTGAGAAGCACTAACACTTCTGATTGGGTCCAGCTTCCCATTGGGCTCTTTGCTTTTTATGGATATGATTCATATCTTAGAAGCTGTCACCAAGTTTGGGATCTTATGTACCTATATTTTTGTTTTTTCTGACTTTTACATTTCAGACAATGATCCATTTTGAGTTAATCTTTGTATACAATGCAGGGGAAGGCCACACTATTAAGAATAAAGTTTGACTTCAGCTGTGGGAGGACCTAGAAAGGCAGGCGGCTTGACTCTTCAACTTACCTCCCATATCTTTGTTATCTTCACCCGTCTCTCAAATCTTCCATATCCTGGAAACAGAGTCTAGGAGAGGACAAAGTTTCCTTATAAATGTGATTATATTTAATTAAACAAATAGCTAAGTTATAGTCAGCATCTGCCACTGTGCCTCTCTCCTCTGACTTTCCTCCTTTTCTGACAGCAAGGCTCGATGTGTTTCCTGTGGAAATCCTTCCTTACCATTTGGTTTATAAATTGTCTTTACCCCAAGAGTAGGAAGCTCAGAGATGGACACAGACAGACAAAGGACAATGAGGGATAATCACACTTAGTGTGATGTAGAGTGGAAATTCAGACGTCTCACACCCAGGGCACATCTGTCTGCTTTTAAAGCCAACATGGAGAGACGTGGGGCAAGAGCTAGAGAAATGTGGCGTTAGCTACCAGTGAAACATCTGGATCTTGTTGTGCCTGGAATGTAGACCATCCCTGGACAGTCCAGGGATCTGTGAGTCTGCACATTCCTTTTCAGGTTTGTTCCTGAAAGAGTTGTGACTGTACACACACGCACAAACACACGCATGCACGCACACATGCACGCGCATGTGCCCAAGAGTTCAGGATACAAATACTTTTTTTCTGCCTTCCTGGATTTGACCTTAGCTTGACCTTACTGTGTGGTCATTTTGTCAAACTCATCATTTCTTAGAGAAGAAAATTGAAGCCCAGATAGGCTGGTAGCATGTGCCCAAAGTTGAATAATGGTTTGCCAATGCTTTTCCTGGCTTCCTCATTCTTTTGCTGTATTATGCTATTTCATGTAGCCAGTACACGGCTTCCTGGGTAAAGGTGGAAGTCTTTGGTATTGAAGTAACGTTTTAGTGACGTGAGAATGTCTACAGATGCTATTATAAAAAGTTGTGCATTAGTTTTTCCATGTTTTGTAGGATATATTCATAACAGAAATGCCAGTTAAAACATTAGATTCATGTTTTAACACAAATTAGCATTTTACTTAAAGATTTATAGATTCACATTATTAAGTAAAAAGCTTATACCTTATACAAAAAACAAACCTGGACACTAATACTCAAAATTTTCTATTAAGTCACAAAACTATTAATTTCACCTCATGTACTGTGCAGCATATTGTTTCTTTTGTTTTTATGGCTTCTACTGATGACTCCATTAAGATAACTAAGTAGCATGAGAGATGAATTTTAGATACCTTGATACCTATTAAATTTATATCAAGGGTAGAATTTTGAGTAGATACAAAGACCTAATCAACTAAACCAACAGCTTGCATTTCACTTCACTCACACACTGGCCACATAACACTCAGTTTTAATGGCGTCGAAGAAAGTGTATTGTCATGGGAATATTTGACAAATAGGCACTTGGCTAAGTTGCCTTTCTTGGACCCTACCTTATGAAATCCCTCAGAAGTTCTGTGTGAGGTTTTACAAGAAGTCTGTGTGCAAAGTTTTAAATGTATAGTTGCTTGTAGCAATAAACAAATAATAAATACATAAAATTTGGAACAAAGATGTTTGTGACTAGTAGAATCATGGGTCAGTTAGGTTATACTTAGGAAGAGAGTCTATAGTATTGACCTTGGCCAAAAGAGATGGTCCCTTAGGGAAGGCCAGTCCGTCAGAGGATGTGAAAAAGGAATTCCTGCCGATGTAGAACATGTTCCAGGTGAGGTGGCGCCAGCGATGGATGAACTCTGCCGCTTAATTTGCACCCATGATTATACTTGAAAACGGGAAAGTAAAACTGACTTTAGACCTTTAGATTTAGACATTTAGGCAGGATTCTCTTTGCAGAACTTTATTAAAAAGATCACAAACTACATAATTACGGTTTGTGCAAGCATCCTTTTCTGAAACCATTTGATGTAGTGACTAGAAACCACAGCAACATGTTCGCTTTTCTCCGGAAAGCACAGCCCCTGCCACCCTGTGCGTGGGCCACTCTAAGTCCTGCTCTGGTCAGCCCGGTCCTGGCTCTGCTGAGCAGCTGGGCGCCGGAAGGTGCTTCGTGCTCTTCCGCCAGGCTCTGCAGTAAGGCGGAGCCATGCCCGATCCATCTGAGAAGATTTAAATAATGTCTTGCTCCAATAATACATTTTAGGAGCATTTGCTGGTAAGAATCCTTTCTTGTCACGTGGCTTGCGCACAGCTGAGGAAGACGTGCCATAACACGTCTGCCTAGTTCAGGGACAGTTTAGGTTTGGAGACCGTTTTGGAAAGGGTGCTGAGAGTCCTGTGTGTCTGGCTTCCCTTTCCTGCACATGGACTTTTTTCAAAGAGATACGGATTGTTTTCCTTAAGGCACATTTCCCATTTCTCAGTGTCATGTATCTTATGCCAAGCTATTGTTCTATCCATTGCGGTCATATAAGCAATGTATTTGCACACTTAGTGTGGCTAGTTTGGCCTTTAAGTAATTGTTTCCAAACTTGACTATTTTCATCTACTTAAATGCTTTGCTTTTAAGGTCAGAAGATAATGCTTTGCCTTTCTAAATGAATCCTGCCACACAGTGTGTAACCTTTTTTTAACTGTCCCTAGCCAAGTCCCAGCAGTTAATTTGAGCTGTTATGAGGCAGGAAGCAAGCAATGTACTGTTAGATAACCAACCAACTGGATCTGTGTTAAGTTGCTTATATGTAGTACCTTTAACAGTAGATTCATAGATTTTGATCAAAAATAAAATGAATTTAATGTACCTGTTTAATTTATTCTCCTTTCTACAAAACAAGCGGAGACAAAGAAGGTCACCTATTAATTGATTAAATATCAGCCTTCTTTCTGGAAATACCTTATATAAGTAAGCTCTTACAGTGATATAATCCAAAGATTGCAAAAACACAAAATGAAGGTGGCTGAGGCGGCGCTCTGTAGCTACGGGGACCTTGCTTCCACTTCCTGATCTCTTTCTCTAGTTAAGTCCAGGGATGATTTTTGATCGCTTATTTTGAAAGCTCCTTTTAACAAGTTCTGAAACTGAGCAAGGGGAGGAAGAAACAAGCTAGAGGAGTGAGGGAGGAGAGCAGGAGTTTTTGACTAGGCAGAGGCCGGTGGGGCGGAGTCAGCAGACTCCATAGCTCATCAGGAGGGAACCCTGCTAAGCAGCAGCAGTAGACATGCGCACTCATCAAGGAAGCGCTTATGGAGCACCCACCACTCACTTACCCAGGACTCTGCCGGGCGCCAGCTATTCCGTGCTCAGCAGCACAGGCCCAACCTCCAGCCTTCCTTGGCTTTGCGTTTCATTGAAAAGAAGGGTTGTGAAGCAGTGCGGTCCACCCGGTATATTAATAAACTCATCTAGAAGGAAGAAAAGTATCCGAGGAGACAGGTGGTGGCGGAGGCCCAGGACGGCATCCCGGAGGAAAGGATTTTAGCCAAATGGCCAAAGGCCTAGAGGGACACGTAGAGATGTCAGAAGAACATGGCTTGGAGGAAGAAGAGCCAGGGCAAAGACTTTGCTGTTCTTGTAGTGGGGTGGGGTATGATGGCAGCGAGGGAGGTGACAGTGACCAGATGGGGTTGTGCTTCTTGCGTCTGACAGCCACCCGTAGATATGTCAAGGTCTTTGAACAAAATGTAGCAAAGCACAAAGAAAACCAGGGAACCAGCCCTACATCCTGTTTCGTTTCCCCTCTAGCTGTATATCAAGTTTGCTTTTTAAAAAAATGTGCTTCAGGTTTCCAATATTTAAAAAAAATTACGTAAAGGTGATACACTCAGGCAGATGCTTATGATTTCTTGTATAATTTATAAGCAGATATTTTAGGATGCCACCCTTAATTGGTTGCATTGCTCTTTCGTTTGGAAGCAAGTAAGAGACGATCTCACTGGATTCACCAGCATGACAAATACTTAAACGCCCACTGTAAGAATCTGAGAGGGCGAGCCCTGTGGTTTGTAATCATATTGCAGAAGCCCCAAGCTGCTACTGCTGAACCCTGAAGCCTAGTTCCCTGTATCCTTCCGTCCACCCTGCACCCTCAATGTTATCAGTTCCTACAAACTCACCGTGAAGCTTGGGCTGCTTGTAGCGGTAATGTCTGATCCATTCTAAATCTTACTTTTATGAGGGGTGGGGGTGGGGGTCAAAGGTGCCTCAAAATTAGGCTTTCGAAGTCCTGTGGTCATTTTCAAAGTCTTACTGTGTTGTAAGCTGTTTCTTATTTGCTTATTGAAAGACAATGGTGCTCTTTCTAATCATGACATCAGGTTCATTGTGAAAGCCCAACCGACTAGGCACTTAAGGCGAGGTCTCTCTCTTTCATAGTTACCTAGGAGGAGACCATTGAGTGGCTCCACCCTTTGGACATGATGAGAGAGAATACATAACATACTTTGCTGAGAGCTACCCTTTCTCAGGAGCCCAGCAGCTGGACTCACGCATAGATAATCAGAGTTTCCTCCGAAACTCATGTTCCTGCCTAAGAAGGTGGGGGCGATTGTGTGTGTGTGTGTGTGTGTGTGTGTGTGTGTGTGTGTGTGTGTGTGTTCCATTTGTATAACATTTGTGAATCTCGTGCCTTTGTGTGGAGGAAGTTGGGGATGAGAGCTAGTTTCGGGAAAGTCAGGTCTCTGTGGGTTACACACCAGTGCCCTACTTCATCGAGTGTTATTGTTTTAGGTTGCCAGGAAAATGGACTAAGAGGATGCCCACTGTGCGGCTGTGTGGCTGGCAGGCAGCTGGTCCCCTGGGTGTCTCTCGGGCGGCTGTAACAGTTGGGTCAGAGAGGCTGTGACTCAGCGAGTGTAAACATTTGTTTAGTTGAAATGATTAGCAGAGCTCCTGCCTGGTTATTGGCTCACGGTAAGGTAAGGGTAATGTGGAGGCAGCCCCAGTTCCCTCCTGGCTGGAGAACAGTGGCCTTAAGTGCATACGCAGCTACCAGGGAGCCAGCCTACTCGTGCTCTTAGAGAACCAGATGAAGCTGCAGCCTTAGGACCAAACAAAGACGAAGGGTACTAAGAGGGACCAGGAGAGGTGTGGGGTATAAGTAGTTTGCCTGACTCATGCTTTGGGAAAGTGAGGTGTTGGCTGTTTGAGCCCCTTTATCAGTCACAGTAGGCATGGGAACAAAAGAATCCAAGCTAAAAGCTGGGTGGCGGTGATGCTTGTCTTTAATTCCAACAGAGGCAGGTGAATTTGTGAATTTGAGGCCAGCCTGGTCTATAGAAAGAGTTCCAGGATGACCAGGGTGACACAGAGAAACCCTGTCTCAAAAAAGACCCAACCAAATTGCAAATCAAAACAACCCTGAGATTCCACCTCACACCAGTCAGAATGGCTAAAATCAAAAACTCAGGTGACAGCAGATGCTGGCGAGGATGCGGAGAAAGAGGAACACTCCTCCATTGTTGGTAGGATTGCAGACTGGTACAACCATTCTGGAAATCAGTCTGGAGGTTCCTCAGAAAATTGGACATTGAACTGCCTGAGGATCCAGCTATACCTCTCTTGGGCATATACCCAAAAGATGCCCCAACATATAACAAAGACACGTGCTCCACTATGTTCATAGCAGTCTTATTTATAATAGCCAGAAGCTGGAAAGAACCCAGATGCCCTTCAACAGAGGAATGGATACAGAAAATGTGGTACATCTACAAAATAGAATATTACTCAGCTATCAAAAACAATGACTTTATGAAATTCATAGGCAAATGGATGGAACTGGAAAATATCATCCTGAGTGAGGTAATCAAATCACAGAAAAACACACATGGTATGCACTCATTGATAAGTGGCTATTAGCCCAAATCCTCGAATTACGATAAATGCACAGAACACATGAAACTCAAGAAGGATGACCAAAATTCGAATGCTTCACTCCTTCTTTAAAAGGGGAACAAGAGTACTCTTGGGAGGGAATAGGGAGGCAAAGTTTAGAGCAGAGGCAGAAGGAACACCCATTCAGAGCCTGCCCCACATGTGGCCCATACATATACAGCCACCAAACTATATAAGATGGATGAAGCAAAGAAGTGCAGGCTGACAGCAACCAGATGTAGATCTCTCCTGAGAGACACAGCCAGAATACAGCAAATACATAGGCGAATGCCAGCAGCAAACCACTGAACTGAGAACGGGACCCCCATTGAAGGAATCAGAGAAAGAACTGAAAGAGTTTGAAGGGGCTTGAGACCCCATATGAGCAACAATGCCAACCAACCAGAGCTTCCAGGGACTAAGCCACTACCCAAAGACTACACATGAACTGACCCTGGGCTCCAACTACATAGGTAGCAATGAATAGCCTAGTAAGAGCACCAGTGGAAGGGAAAGCCCTTGGTACTGCTGACCCCCAGTGAACGGGATTCTTGTGGGGGGAGGATTGGGAAGGGAACACCCACATAGAATGGAAGGGGGAGAGATTAGGGGATGTTGGCATGGAAACCGGGAAAGGGAATAACATTTGAAATGTAAATAAGAAATACCCAATTTAATAAAGATGGAAAAAAAGCAAAAATGTAAAGAGACTATGTTATATTAAAATAAAAGAAAACTTTAAAAAAACAGAGACTCAATCAAACAATGAACAAGAAGAAAAGGAAAAGGAGGAGGTGGAGGAAGAAGAGGAGGAGGGAGAGGGAGGAAAGAGGATGAGGATGAGGAGGAAATCGAGGAGAAAGGCATTGCCCATTACCACGTGTGTTATTATTGGTTTGGGCCTTTGTCTCCCAGCACTATTGAAATGAGCTGAAAAGTTCACCACATTTCTCTCTGTAATGTCCTTCTTCAGGCCCATAGGAAGTTGTTACTTTGATGTGTTTTTGTGAGCCTGTGTCACACAATAACACCTTTTATCCATTTAGAGGAACAGGATGGAATGGGATTTAATGAAGGAGTGTACATAAGCAGAAGCTCTCACTGGTTCACTGCGCATTTGTCTGTCTACTCACTCTCTGCTGGGTGCTGGGCACTGTCTTTTATGTGCCCAGTGCTCGGAATGCTAGCTCAGCTTAGTGCCTTGAGAAGGGCAGGCAGACTTCTGAGACATTTCTATTCTAGATAATAGGGACAAGAGAATAAATATCACCAAAACAAAAGTGAAAGGAATTACAGGAGGAGCCACGGTGAAGAGAGATGGGAGTGGTTCTTTAGGGATGTAGCTTTGGGATAAGTGATCAATTTAAAAGTCTGTTAACTGACTGCATCGTGAATTAAGTTGAGCTGTGTAGTCAGAGTGTTCCAAGGTTTGTTTCTTCAAATGGTTTTTCTTACACTTTACCAAAGCATTTCTCTTTATTTTCTAATAATGACTTGTTAAATAGGAACATACTGTCTCTTTAATGGCCCGTAGTAGAAGTTAACCTCTCTGAGTAAATGTGTACCACGTTAAATTGTTGGCAGCTATTCCTTCTGAGGACCTCTCGAAACACCAGCCTCCAGAGCAGTTAATTTTACACAAGTGTTCTGGGTAAGACAAGTGCAATAGTGCACACCTGACATCTTAATACTTGACACATTGTCACCAAGATCACAAGTTCCGCGCCAATCTGGGATATATAATTCATTTTAGGCCAGCCTGGGCTGTGTACAGTGTCCTTGTTTCCAAAACAAAACAAAAACATAGACAAACAAAACAGAAAGCAAACCCAAATAAGTCATGTTGCAAGCAATGGGAAGAAGAGTCAACTGGTACATTTTTCTATATTCTGCGCACTGCGAGTGTAAGGAACACTCTTGGATGGACTGGTGGGTTTTATGAATCAACTCATTTACTAGCAGCTGTGGCTTCTGATTTCCTATGGAAATCACTGAATCCCATTTTAAAAACACTTTTCGAGATGAGCTTTTGTCTTACAGATTCATAAGCTTTGTAGGCTGCTTCAGAGGCCACTTTTTGAGTAGTGAGGAAGGATGTTTCTTATGGAGAGAAAGAGACCATTGTTACTATATGTTAAAGGTAGTTCTATGTAATTAATGAGGGATTTCTACACACTAATGTTCTTTTTATTCACAAATATTTGTGTATCTGTGTGATATATGTATATATGTATATGTATATATATACACATATATATGCATTCATGAAACCTTTGAGGTAATTTAGAACTAAGTCAGAAAGTTTCCCAGTAAGATAACAGTGTGTTTTAATAATGTGGAGTATTACCTCAGCTCATGTCATTAGGAAGGCATCAGTTTCTATCTTCGTTAGATTTTTGTGACAGTCTCCTTGAGATGAATTCATTAAACACAGTTTCCAATATTTAATTAAAAATACTTGGTTTATGTGAATATTATTTTAGATCATCAAGTATTAAATATAATTAAGTTTTGGTATCTGCAACATCATGTGCATAGAAGAGCCCAAGATCTACTTTGATCGGAGAAATAAAACACAGCGTGAGTAATACATTTAGAACTACGGTGTAGAAGAAGCTGTGTGAAGGCCTGGAGTCAGGTGGGATGGGTCTGTTTGTCTTGCTCTCGATGACATGTCACCACATTGGAAGTCTGTTGTACAGATTAACCAGGCCTTCTCTGCTGGCTCCTCTGGTGTAAGGCAGAACGTTGCCTCGGATGTCTCCTTGTCACGTTCTCGACGTGCACTGGAATCCACATCAGCTGCAGCAGTGTTTGCAGACTCCGGTTCCTGTGGGTCTGAGGCGGAGAAGCACTGCTATTATCATTGTTTTATCTGCACACGATTGTACTCTAAACACCATTGTGATCCCAAATTAGAAGACAAAAGAACTCATTCCTCATGGTTTCAAACATTGTGTGGCAACTCAAAACTTGTTTTTATATGTAGCTGTGTTTTATTTTATTTTATTTTAATTTTATTTTCAGAGCTGGGGACCGAACCCAGGGCCTTGCGCTTGCTAGGCAAGCGCTCTACCACTGAGCTAAATCCCCAACCCCTGTAGCTGCGTTTTAGAACATGACTTTTACAGACAGTGGAAGGGTTTTTTAAATGCTGTTGGAAAGTTAACTTCTCTCATGGATTCCATGAAGACATAAATCCTGCACTGTTGTTGAACACAGATTTGACCACATAGGTGTTTCATAGGAGAACACGAACCAACTCTTAAATCTTCCTTCTGCCCTATATTTTCTATTATTCACTTTTGATTTCCCTTTTCTTCAGATCTGGGAATAAAACTCAGGGCACCACTGAGATTTTAAGTGAAATAATACAACTAAAACTTGACCACTTAGGGCCCACATTCCAAACTACTTCATATCACCTCCTTTCAGACATTTCTGTCCTGGAGTTGGTCTATTTAAGAAAGCAGGGAGCCTCTCAAGTTGAAGTTGTTTGTAAATCTGATCAAATGTCCCTTTAATCCCTGGGCACTTCTGGTGATCTGAAATGGTTCACAGCATGCTCAGTAGTGGTCTTTGACAAGTATTTCCAGTATATCTTCTTGGAGGATGTGACTCCATTTGCATGTCTACCAGTTTTGCTTCCTGTGTCCCTGAGCCTTTGCATACAGAGTCCACATGCACCGTGGTGTGGTGTCACCTACATTCACAGTGCGCTTCCCCCCTTCAATTGATTTTGGGAACTCCCTCACAGACACACCTCAGGTACAAGTCTTAGAAGATTCTAAATCAAGTCAACTTGACAGTGAAGGTTAATTTGCACAGATATAAGTGAGCAATAAAATGTAAGTGCATAGAGAAAGAATGTATTGTTTCGATGGACATAAATAAGTTAGCAACACAGGGTGTAGGCGTGTTATAAAGTTTATTTTTCTTGGTGACTCAATTTTAAAAAAAGGCAGCACTAGAGACGGCTCAGATTTTTTGTTTCCGATATTGTCTCTGCATCTCCCTGTGTGGTCCAGGCTGGCCTTGAGTACTGCAGCCCTACTGTGTCAACCCCCACCGACACTGCAGACCTGAGCCATTGCAGACTTGAGCCACTGCATCTGGCTGTCCTATCAATCAGTCCTTAAATGCCCCCCCCTTTGAAACCTAATACTGGAATTTACAGAGATTGGTTTACGATTATAGTTAAAATGGGAGAGGAGGGTAGCTTGAATTCTTAGACTATCGCAGAGAAAAATCTGACCACCTCAGAAAGACTTTGAGTCAAAGGTTTGGGACTGACTTGAGAAGGACACTAACTTTTGGACTGTCAGTACATTTGCATTAATGAACTTAAGGTAGCTGTCGTTGTCTGAACAAGGTTTGCATGGTATCAAGTCAGCCAACATTCTAGCATGGAAAGGGGAGGTGGTCACGAACTTCCAGACCTAACTGAAGAGCTAAGAAGTTAATGGCTTTTGGAGGGAGGAAGAGTGAAGTTTTTCTTTTTCTTTTTCCCATCATAGCTCCTGGTAGGTTCACATTTTCCCGGATGAGTGAGTATCCACTATGTGATATCATGAGTATGCGGGCAGCACCACTGGGCCCAATGGGTGTAAGAAGAGAGGACGTGAGGTCTGGGGACAGGGAGGTGAGGACAGATCTGACCTGAAGGATAGGGAGGTGAGGGTGGACAAGGCGGAGGGAATTGAGGAGGGGAGAAACTGGGGGGTGAATATGATGTGATTGTTATCGTCCTTATACAGTTATCTTTAAGGACACAGTAAGATTCTTAACGTCAAGAGACCATATTTTTGTAAGGTGCCTGTGGACAGACTAAAATTACTTAACAATAAAAAAAAAGAGGTTCTCGAATGAATTAAGTGAAATGAGACAGTCAAGGCTTTCACTATAACCTAGTTTTTAATCTTCACTTTAAATCTGTGCTGGGACCAGTGACAATTGGCATTTACTGTATTTGTGGTGTTTTATAACTATGTCTATAGCAATTTGCCTGTAATGGGTTTTGTGCTGATTTATATTGGAACTCCATTCATGTGTCATTTCTAATAATTTAGCCTAGGGTGTTAAAGTTTACATTTCGATATCTACCAAAAAAATCTACAAAATGATCATAATGTAGAAAAGTCTTCAGAGGAAATACATTGATTTTTTTTTTTCAGACAAAGTTTTAGGGTTCCTCTGAACAAGTTTTTTTTTTCTTTTAAGAGCCTGTTGTTTTGCTAGGAACAATAATCTTATATATATCAATTCTTTTCCTTTTTATACTTTTCTTTCACTTGTATTCTTTTTCATATTTAGCTGTCTTGTTATAGTTTCTGGGGTTGGGGTTTTATGACAAGTTTTCCCCATACTAAAATGAGAAAATTTTCTTTTAGCAGTTTCCTTACTTATACATTTTAAACTTTCTGAAATTCTTTCTACTACAGAGCTTTAGTAGGGAATTCATGTGACCCCCCCCCAGAGGCTGATGACCCTTTGGGGCAGGTCCTGCTCCCCACAGTCATTGAGCAGCTTAGGAAGAGGAGTTGGAGGAGAAAGAGGAAGACACAGAGCTGGGTGGGGAGGGAGGGAGATCAGGCTGGGAAGGGGAGATCTGGGAGGAGTAGAGGTGGAGGACTAAATATGAACAAAAGAACTTGTAAGAATTAATAAAAATAGCATTTTAAAAAATGAGAAGAAAAACACCAAAGAAACACAAATACCAGGTAGTAGATATAAATAAGAAACCCTTAGGACCTGTGTGATGTAAATAAAAACAGAAAATGAAGAATGAGGACATTTTTAATGAAAATATTAATGTTATACATAAATAAAAACCCATAAATTAATTTCTACATTCAATTTTCTATCAATCAAAATCCCAGTAGATATTTTACTTTGAACATGTTCTAATGTTTCTTTGAAGCAAAATGCATAGTCAGCATATTTTAATGCTGCTGTATCTACTAGGGTAGCACAGGTACAGAAAAAGACAAAATAGTGTGTGGAGCATTGTCTTCACTTGACTTCTGGACTGACATACTCACTCATTCAGCTCTCAGTCAGCCTTTGGCTTCCTTTCCCACTCATGTAATGTATAAAAGTGCCTTTAAAACCAATTTAGTTCAGGGTTATTACCATTTTCAAGTTACCTTTGACTCACCGATCAAAAATGCCACCTGACGTGAATGAACTTGGAAAATCAACTTAAAAATTAAATATACGCAGGATGGTGTTTTTTTGTTTCATTGAGATGATCCTGAGAGATACGGTCGGTAGGTAAAAGAGATCCTTTATTCAGAACGGCGTAGTTAGAAACTGAAGTCCCACACTGTGCCAGTAAAGACTTGTGAGTCACACTGTGTGCCACTTCTTTGTGTTAATGCATTGCCAAGTAAATTATATGGTATATATAAGATAGGATAGGTGTATATCTGTCGTTATTTTCTAAAAAGAAGATTTGAGGTGATTGATGAATCCAAACTTCTACCTGTGGCTATAAATCCTGAGATCAAAATAAGTTTTTTGAGAACATCAATAAAATGTTTTATAGTGTTTGAATTTTCCCATACATTTAACATTCTGCTGTACTTAAACTTAGTTTTAAGTGAGTAGCGTGGTTCCAGTGATAGTGTCTGACCAAGAAGAGATCAGATACCCTAAGCAAATCACCAGTTGTTCGTGCACTATTCTCTGTGGCCAAAGGAAAGAATTAAAAATTCATTCATCAACGACAGGCTCTAAATAAGTGAACGGCTTCTTAAAGGGGCAGCTGCTGCTTAGGACATTTAGAAATGTTAGCTAGATGAAACCGTCCATCTTGTCATTTCCATGTCACGATCTGAGTGGGCTACAGAACACTATGTGGATGTGGGAGGTTTTTACGGTATGTCTGGAGTTATGAACGTGAGTTGCAGTTCTGTCTGTACAAATAAACTCAGAAGACTGACTTCAGCCAGCCGTAGCTGAGCAGATCAGGGCCCGACCAGAAGCTTGTGAGAAGAACCTTTGAACTGCTGAGTCCAGGGAAGCTATTCCAAACAAGAACTAGGGAAAAGCTCTACCTAGAAGGGCACTTAAATTAGACTCTTTAGGGGGAGCAGGGTTTGGCTAGGCAGGAGTCAAGCAAGAATCTTTTGTTAGTAAGTGGGACTGGTATTGCTGAAAGCAGAAGTAATTGTGGGACATGTGAGGCAGAACTACTCGTGATACATAATGCACACGAAGATAGGAAGGGAGCTGGATGTGCTAGGTTGGAGAAGGTTTTGATACCCGGGCAGTACATTTTTACCCATGGTCCTTGGGGTTAGGGGTCCCCTTACCCTTAAGAAGGCACTTCTGTGCATGCTGACAGGAGCCTGATACTGCTGTCTCCTGAGAGGCTCTGCCAGAGCATGACAAATACAGAGGCAAATGCTAGCAGCAAACTATTGAACTGAGAACAGGGTCCCCATTGGAGGAGTTAGAGAAAGGATTGAAGGAGATGAATGGGTTTGCAACCCCATTAGTGCAATAATGCTAACCAATCAGAGCTCCAAGGGACTAAACCACTACCCAAAGAGACACATGGACAGACCCATGGCTCCAGCTGCATATGTAGCAGAGGATGGCCTTGTTGGGAACCAATGGGAGGAGAAGCCAAGGCTGGACCCCCCCCACCCCCAGTGTAGGGGAATTTCAGAGAGGGAAGATGGGAAAGGGTGGGTTGTGTACGGAAAAGAGGATAACATTTGAAATGTAAATAAAAAAATATCCAATAAAAAAAAAGAAAAAAAGAAGGCACTTTTTAAAAGCAGGCTTTTACCTTTAAAAATAGCTAACCGTTTTCTCCTCCAAAAGAAATCAAAACAGGATGACATTGTTAGTCCTAGAGAGATTTAGGTTATAGGAGCTGTCCTGAGGCACCGTGAGTAATACCGTTGTGAGGCCATGGCATTTTTCTCCCACAGATGATGTAAACGCGGAGCAGTCACTGCAGTGGCAGCAGTGGCAGCTGCTTCAGGACGGATGAGGCAGCCAGTAAACACTGGCTTAAGTCAGCTGTCAGACTTGACTGCTGAGAAACGGGGCTTAGAATTATGATCTTTTTCTCCCTCAGTCTCCCATAAATCAATTCTCACAGAGTACGGATGGCAAAATACAGTGCGGGAGACTGAGGCTTCTGGGGAACCAGACAGGGTAAAGTGGAAGAGATGGAGGTTGGGTTACAGTGGTCACAGCAGTCAGAGGCCACACATACGAGACACTCCTGCGACCCACCCTTACATGGAGAATGAGCAAAGAACATGACTGCTTCAGAGATTTTCTTTGGAATCCAATATCTGGTTTTGACACATCGGATCAGTCATAGACCAGTGAATACAGATTTCTAATGCAAGTCAGTAATGATTACCCCTTGCCCCAAAAAAGTAAGGGGTGGAAAAATTGCTTGTATTAAAAATCCTAACCATAATCCTTGGATTGTTTTCCTAGGATTCAATTAACCTTTTGTATATTAAATTAAACAGTTAAAATTTCTGTCTGATAGAGAATTGTTATCATTATTATTATTATTATTATTATTATTATTATTATTATTATTTAAGAAATGTGTGGAAGTGACCTAACATTCATACATATACTTAAACTTGGAGTCAATCCTTGGCAGTGTATTTGATGCTAAACAAAAATCTACAACTAATAGATCACTATAAAAGTAAGCTGGAGTACAAATACATTCTGTGCTATATTTCAGGTACTGTAGTGTTTTGAAAGTGTCTAATTGAAGTGATGCTAATAAAGCCTCAGCTTAGCATCCCAGTGGGGCGGCGACCTACCCTGAGCTTTCTGAGACTGTGGGCTGTTCATTCCACACTGCCGTAATCAGCGGTGACCTCAGACAGTTGAAATAGCATTCATGTGAGCACAGTGTTTACAGTGATGATATCACCTCAGCATTCCAGAACCCACCCGTAATCAACCAGCAGGCTTTCCTTTCCTGTTGCTCTCACCCCACGCACCCACACTGTGCTTTTAAAACCTACCTGGCTGGGCTACAGAGGTTGTTAAATAGGACAGACCGGTCCCTTGCTTTACCCGTTTCTCTCAGTGGAGCCTGAACTCCTTTCTCCTCCATTCTTCCACCCTCAGGGCCTTAGTTCTCAGACAGATCGACAGACAGTTGGTGCACACTGCCAGTACCAGCATCACAAATGTTCATGTAATTATCTTGGACTCTACCACATGAGGACAACCAGAATTGCTCCATGAGGTTGGGGAAATGGAGGGAGATGTGCAGTTTTAAAGATGCTTGTGGTTACCCTCGGGACCCAGAGGTGTTGCTGCCACTGATTTCTACGATTGCTTTAATCTGGGAATTTAAGAGCTTTGCTTTCGGTTGGATTAGATAGGCCTTCATCTCCAGCAGCCCTTGTTGTTTTGTGTATTGATCTAAGGGGTTGTCTGGGTGGTTAGATGTGAATAGAGAAGGTCTTCACATTGTTGAACAAGAACCAGCAGAGTGTGGAGAAGTATTTCTCTTTGGTTGTTGCAGAGAGATGTTTTTTTGGTCGATTTAGAATTTATGATGTTGACATAACTGGGTAGAGTTTGATCTCAAAATGACATTTGAAAGTGCATATTAATTTGCTCTGGTTATTCTGAAAGCATTAAACACAATTACCTACATTCGAATTATCATTTAGGAAGGTTCAATGAGTTAATAATAAA
Source organism: Rattus rattus (assembly GCF_011064425.1). Classification (NCBI taxonomy): domain Eukaryota; kingdom Metazoa; phylum Chordata; class Mammalia; order Rodentia; family Muridae; genus Rattus; species Rattus rattus. Next base: position 137,556,095 of record NC_046159.1, on the reverse strand, counting down.
TTGGTTGGTAAACAGATGAAAGAATTTAAAAATTGCTAATAAATTAAAAATAATTTTCTGATGACCCAATGGAAAGAGAAGTGTTCAGAATTGAGGAAATTTTTATATATTTTAACATTCCTGGTTTTCCTTAAGACTTATAAGCTGACTGACTTATATAGCTACTCCGTTGATGACTGACTTAACATCTTAAGGTTTTTACATAGAAATTAATGCATTTTACTTACACATATCCAGAAAGAGAGAGACAGAGGGAAAGAGAGAGACAGAGGGAAAGAGAGAGGGGGAGAGACGGGGAGGGGGAAAGGGAGAGAATAAAGTATTAAAATTATATTTACTTGGGTTTCTTTCACAAAGATCACTTTAGAAAGTAAGGCATAAAAATAAAAACAAATAATTTATAGGTTATAAATATAACCACTATTGTCTTGGTCCTCAGCTTACATTTAAGAACTCTGTATTGGGATTTTTAAAAATAATTAATTTATTTTATATGCACTGGTGTTTGGCCTGCATGTATGTCTGCATTAGAGTGTCAGATCCCCTGTAACTGAAGTTACAGACAGTTAGGAGCAGCCAGAGGTTGCTGGGAATTGAACCAAGTCCGCTGGAAGAGCAGGCAGCGCTCTTAAGTGCCGATCCATCTCTCCAGCCCCTGTACTTTGGCTTTTTTCATCATAATTGCCCAAAGCTTTTTTGGTAAACTATAAAATGAACTCTTCATTTGGCCACATGCAGCCCAGTGATTTCAAGACCATTCACAAATGGCATATTTGACACAGAGGATACAAATGTTATATCGCCTGTGTTTATCTCTGTTCTGGTCCACGAGGATATAGCAGTGGGAAAACCAGATGAAAGCCCCTGTCCTCTTGGAACTTAACTCTGGAGTGAGGCAGGCAGTAAGCACCCAGGCTTCACAGAAGGGACAGTTCTTTTTTTTTTTTTTTCCTCCACCTTTATTAAATTGGGTATTTCTTATTTACATTTCAATTGTTATTCCCTTTCCCAGTTTCCAGGTCAACATCCCCCTAACCCCTTCCCATCCCCTTCTATATGGGTGTTCCTCCCCCAATCTTCCCCCCACTACTACCCTCCCCCCAACAATTCTGTTCACTGGGGGTTCAGTCTTGGCAGGACCAAGGGCTTCCCCTTCCACTGGTGCTCTTACTAGGATATTCATTGCTACCTATGCAGTTGCAGCCCAGAGTCAGTCCATGTATAGTCTTTGGATAGTGGCTTAGTTCCTGTAAGATCTGGTTGGTTGGCATATGGGGTCTCAAGCCCCTTCAAGCTCTTCCAGTCCTTTCTCTGAATCCTTCAACGGGGGTCCTATTCTCAGTTCAGTGGTTTGCTGCTGGCATTCGCCTCTGTATTTGCTGTATTCTGGGTGTGTCTCTCAGGAGAGATCTACATCTGGTTCCTGTTGGCCTGCACTTCTTTGCTTCATCCATCTTGTCTAATTGGGTGGCTGTATATGTATGGGCCACATGTGGGGCAGGCTCTGAATGGGCGTTCCTTCAGTCTCTGTTCTAAACTTTGCCTCCCTATCCCCTCCCAAGGGTATTCTTGTTCCCCTTTTAAAGAAGGAGTAAAGCATCTGCATTTTGGTCATCCTTCTTGAGTTTCATGTGTTCTGTGCATCTAGGGTAATTCGAGCATTTGGGCTAATATTCACTTATCAATGAGTGCATACCATGTGTGTTTTTCTGTGATTGGGTTACCGAAAGTCCTTTTATTGTTGAGGACAGTTTTAGCTATCCTGGGTTTTTTGTTATTCCAGATGAATTTGCAAATTGTTCTGCCTAACTCTCTGAAGAATTGGATTGGTATTTTGATGGGGATTGCATTGAATCTGTAGATTGCTTTTGGTAAAATGGCCATTTTTACTATATTAATCAGGCCAATCCATGAGCATGGGAGATCTTTCCATCTTCTGATATCTTCTTCAATTTTTTCTTCAGAGACTTGAAGTTCTTATTGTACAGATCTTTCACTTGCTTGGTTAAAGCCACACCAAGGTATTTTATATTATTTGGTACTATTATGAAGGGTGTTGTTTCCCTAATTTCTTTCTCGGCTTGTTTCTCTTTTGTGTAGAGGAAGGCTACTGACTTATTTGAGTTACTTTTATACCCCGTCACTTTGCTGAAGGTGTTTATCAAGTTTAGTAGTTCTCTGGTGGAACTTTTGGGATCACTTAAATATACTATCATATCGTCTGCAAATAGTGATATTTTGACTTCTTCTTTTCCAATCTGTATCCCTTTGATCTCCTTTTGTTGTCTGATTGCTCTGGCTAGGACTTCAAGAACTATATTGAATAAGTAGAGAGAGAGTGGGCAGCCTTGTCTAGTCCCTGATTTTAGTGGGATTGCTTCAAATGTCTCTCTATTTAGTTTAATATTAGCTACTGGTTTGCTGTATATGGCTTTTGCTATGTGTAGGTATGGGCCTTGAATTCCTGTTCTTTTCAGGACTTTTATCATGAAGGGGTGTTGAATTTTGTCAAATGCTTTCTCAGTATCTAGTGAAATGATCTTGTGGTTTTTATCTTTCAGTTTGTTTATATAGTGGATTACGTTGATGGTTTTCAATATATTAAACCATCCCTTCATCCCTGGAACTAAGCCTACTTGATCATGATGGATGATTGGTTTGCTGTGCTCTTGGATTTGGTTTGCAAGAATTTTATTGAGTATTTTTGCATCGATATTCATAAGGGAAATTGGTCTGAAATTCTCTTTCTTTGTTGGGTCTTTGTATGGTTTAGGTATAAGAGTAATTGTGGCTTCATAGAAGGAATTTGGTAGCGCTCCATCTGTTTCAACTTTGTGGAATAGTTTGGATAGTATTGGTATGAGGTCTTCTATGAGAGTCTGATAGAATTCTGCTCTGAACCCATCTGGACCTGGGCTCTTTTTGGTTGGGAGACTTTTAATAACTGCTTCTATTTCTTTTTTTTTTTTTTTGGTTCTTTTTTTCGGAGCTGGGGACCGAACCCAGGGCCTTGCGCTTCCTAGGCAAGCGCTCTACCACTGAGCTAAATCCCCAACCCCTGCTTCTATTTCTTTAGGAGTTATGGAGTTATTTAAGTGGTTTATCTGTTCCTGATTTAACAGGAAGCAACAATCACTATTCCTTAATATCTCTCAACATCAATAGACTCAATTCCCCAATAAAAAGACACAGATTAACAAACTGGATAGGCAATGAGGACCCAACATTTTGCTGCCTACAGGAAACACACCTCAGAGATAAAGACAGACACTACCTCAGAGTAAGAGGCTGGAAAACAACTTTCCAAGCAAATGGTCAGAAGAAGCAAGCTGGAGTAGCCATTCTAATATTGAATAAAATCGATTTTCAACCAAAAGTCATCAAAAAAGATAAGGAAGGACACTTCATATTCATCAAAGGAAAAATCCACCAAGATGAACTCTCAATCCTAAATATCTATGCTCCAAATACAACGGCACCTACACACATAAAAGAAACCTTACTAAAGCTCAAAACACACATTGCACCTCACACAATAATAGTAGGAGATTTCAACACCCCACTCTCATCAATGGACAGATCATGGAAACAGAAATTAAACAGAGACATAGACAGACTAAGAGAAGTCATGAACCAAATGGACTTAACAGATATTTATAGAACATTCTATCCTAAGTCAAAAGGATATACCTTCTTCTCACCACCTCATGGTACTTTCTCCAGAATTGATCATGTAATTGGTCATAAAAGAGGTCTCAACAGATAAGAAAGATAGAAATAATCCCATGCGTGCTATCGGACCACCATGGCCTAAAGCTGGTCTTTAATAACAATAAGGGAAGAATGCCCACATATACATGGAAGTTGAACAATGCTCTACTCAATGATACCTTTTTCAAGGAAGAAATAAAGAAATTAAAGACTTCTTAGAATTTAATGAAAATGAAGGTACAACATACCCAAACTTATGGGACACAATGAAAGCTGTGCTAAGAGGAAAACTCATAGCTCTGAGTGTCTGCAGAAAGAAACAGGAGAGAGCATATGTCAGCAGCTTGACAGCACACCTAAAAGCTCTAGAACAAAAAGAAGCAAACACACCCAGGAGAAGTAGAAGGCAGGAAATAATCAAACTCAGAGTTGAAATCAACCAAGTAGAAACAAAAAGGACCATAGAAAGAATCAACAGAACCAAAAGTTGGTTCTTTGAGAAAATGAACAAGATAGATAAACCCTCAGCCAGACTAACCAGAGACCACAAAGATGTGTCCAAATTAACAAAATCAGAAATGAAAAGGGAGACATAACAAGAGAATCAGAGGAAAATAAAAAAATCATCAGATCTTACTATAAAAGCCTATATTCAACAAAACTTGAAAATCTGGAGGAAATGGACAATTTCCTAGACAATTTCCTAGAAGGGCCACTTCTGTAAACAGGAGGCCAGGAGGGACAGGGCATTCACATGCCTGAGAGATTAGGGTTTCCAGCAACAGTAAGGGATCACTTTGGAATAGAGTGAGTGACGGGGGACTTATAGGGATAGAGTCAGAAATGTATCCTACACTGTACACACTATAGACTGCTATAAAGTGGCATTTACTGTGGAGACAGGACCTGTGGGAATGCTGGATTATATATAGCCTTTAAGAAGCTGGTTACCCTAAGAAGTAGGAACCTGGAGTGTGAGATCCATTGGTTCCTTCTCTGCCTCTTCCTGCAACACTAAGTGCTTGTTAAGAAGCTCCTGATGTGTTGTACCCAGCACTATGTGGGTCCTCCATGTTCTGTGTCAGGTATGCTACCCCAGATTAAATCACATGGTGTAGAACTTCCTCCTAGCCCTCGAAACTTATAGAAAGCCCGATACTTAAGGCCTCGTCATTGCGTTGAGGCTGTTTCTCTTGACAAATCTCATTCCTGCAGTGCAGTTACGTGTCAGCCCCTTTCTTGAATCACTCAACTGCTAGCCTTCCCATCCCATACCTAGCAAAGACATCTAGAGCAAACTAAAGAAAGATTTGCTTTTGGCTTGGGGTTTTGAGACAGAGTCTCTGCAGCTTTGCTTGTCCTTGTACTCAAGATCCTCCTGTCTCCCTGAGGCTGGGGTCATAGCTAGTGAAAGCCTGTGAGTTGGTCGTGAGGTAGCACAGTGGCTATGAGCACTTGTTCTCAGCAGACCCAGGTTCTGTTCCCAGCACCCACAGGCTGACTCTCAGCCATTTGTAGTTTTAGATCCAGGGGACTCACCACCCTCTTCTGGTCTCTGGAGGCAGCAGGCACACATGTGGCTCCCATGCACACGCATAAAGGGAACACTCATACCCCTCCCCCCAAACTAAAACTAAACTAAATTTGAGTAGAGTGAAGTGGCTTCACGTCTGTTTTTAAAGGACACTGTATCAATCATGCGGAGGAATGACAGTCACAGCAGGAAACTAGGTGAGATGCTTCTGCAGAAATCTTGAATAATCTTGCAGTGACCTCATCCTGCTTCACCAGGGCAGATGTTCTGGAGATCCTGAGGAATGGTTGGAGTCGTTGTTTTGTGAGTAGAATCAGTAAGTTACAATCCAGAAGACCGGAGGCCGAGTCAGTTTCAGGGTTGTTTGGGATGGTTGAAACATGGTTCTGGCAGATGAGTTAGCTTTGGGAGAAAGGTGCAGGGGCTGTGCCACGCGTGTCACACGGGATCTGCAAAGTCAAGGAAACATGGCATGCTTCGACTTGAGAGGTGTATGCATGTCATACTTAGAGTTGGTTTACAGATGTGTTTTATTGCAAATACTTGGGGAACTGTTCTGACTGTCCTTCTTACGGTGCTGACCCACCTGACAGGCCTTAGGAAGGGCCAGAGAGTACCTCTTGTTTTTATTGCTTCAGCTTTTCAACAGATACACAGATACTTTATAATGTATTTATCTTGTAAGGACCGACCTTCACATACAGTGTATATTGAATGAGCATGTGTTTATTTGAAAATGATGTCGTAATAACCCAAAGATATTTTGAAGAACTTTTCAAAGGTTGATGTAAAAATTTGTCTATAAACCTGATGTTCCAGGGTAGGGTGATACCTGGGAAGGGGGCTTCTCCTTCTAAGAGAAGTGGAGGAGGAAATGGGGCAGGAGCCGTGTGAGGGGACACTGGGAAGAGAAAGAGGATAATACTGGGATGTAAAGTGAATACAAAAATTAGTGAAAAAAATTGCCTACAAGCCACTTTATCTGTCACTTTAAACTCATGAACTTTGTTTTGGCACATGGGACATAGATATTCTTAAGAGCCAACAGGTATCCTGTAGCACACTGCTTTTCTTTTCAATAGTGTTTTTCTTTCCAGCTTGACTTGGTAGCTTATACTTTCCCATGTGCTCCTTTGCCCCTGTTCTTGCCTGTCCTGTCTTCGAAATCATTACCATGGCTGAAGGTAGTCAGTACCTCTGTGCCCCAGAACCTGCTCTTCCAGATCTAGACACCCGGTTTCACTTGCTCTTAGCCCCAAAGGGTTCCCATTCCCTTGCAGACTCCTCACTACCTCTTGTTTCAGCATGACCTTATGCCTCTTGCTCTCTAGCTTTATTTCTTTAAGACAGGATCTCACTCAGCAGCCTATGCTGGCATCAAACTCCTCCAGCCCAGGTCTCCCAAGTGCCACGGCACAAGCTTGAGTCACCCCCACGCCCGCCCTCAGCCTGCTTCCTTAGTTTGAAGAATGTTTAACCAGTGACTCCATGAGGACAGTGACAGGGAGACATTCTGTTCCTTGGGCCTTGCTAGTGCCCTTATTTCTTTTCTTACATTCAGTTGATATGTTGGCCACATACAGAATTATAGGTGAAATAATTGTCCCCAGAGAACTTTTAAGATCATCACCCTGTTCTCTTTCAGGTCTCTTTATGCATTGTCTTTTCCTCTTTTTCCTTTGGTATTTTGAAACAGGGTCTCATTATGCAGCTAAGGATGTGCAGCTCTCCTGCCTTGACCTCCTGAGTGCTAGGATTTCGCTGTGTGGCACCAAGGCTAGCTGATTTCTCACTATTAAAGAACTTTTCTGTTCCCCGCAATGTCTGTCATGTGTGGTCTTCCTTTTCCTTCCTGTATGTTGTTCGTACATGTTTGCAGCTGTTCTTAAGTGCGTGATTTGCATAATTATCATATACTATCCAGTGTGTAGGGAGAAGTCTTGACATGCTCTTTGATTAGCCCTTCTCCATAGGCAAGGTTGATTAGCAAGTTGCTTTCCTTTATGGTAATGACCAAAATGGCTTCCTAAAAGATTCAGTTGTCATTGGAGACATTTTCCTCTAGGATAGGAAAATTTAATGAGTTAGGTTAGGCCTTGTGTATGTGAGCAGATCAAGGGAGTTGATGGGAGGGTCCTAGTGAGCACAGTATTTAGTCCTGTGAATTTAGTGCTGTGTTTCCAGTTTCCAAGGGCCTAGATGTCAGTATCCCCAGAGAACAACCTCGGTACATTGGGACAGAATGGGCAGGGACTTGCACCATTCAGTTGTGACCTAAGGAGACTTTGCACAGCTCTCTAACTTCAGCAAAACTTCCCTCCCTGTTTCCCAACCTGCCTGGATTTGGTGCAGACATTAGCTCCCATGTCAGCGGCTCCCCACAGCCTTCCTCTCCTCAGTCACATCAGTCATTGTTCCTTCAGCACTGCTGAAGTAAGTGCTTCTCTCTTGGTCTGTGTGCTAGTGACTTTAGATCCTGTTTTGATAGAGGAGGAGAAGGTGGTCTGTGGCCAACCTGTCATGTGGAAACAGATGTCTCAGTCCTTGTATGCAGGTCTTAGTTTTTTTTGTTTGTTTTTTTTGTTTGTTTTTTTTTTGTCCGGGGCTGGGGACCGAACCCAGGGCCTTGCGCTTGCTAGGCAAACGCTCTACCACTGAGCTAAATCCCCAACCCCTAGTGTTTTGTTTTAAAGGCTTGTTTATTACTTTAAATTGTGTGTGTGCTTGTGGGTACACACGTGGAAGTGAGTGAGGCAAGAAGAGGGTGTCAGGTCCTCTGGAGCTGCAGTTAGGAGTTGTGAGCTCCCTGATGTGTACATTAGAAACAGAACTCGGTTTCTGATCACTGAATCATCCCAGCCTCACTGTTTGGGATTCTATTTGAACTTTCTGTGCTGTAAGAATCTCACATTTCTGCCTTGAAATTATTTGTAGAACGAGGCTGAGTCTAAAACCCTTTAAGAGTTCTCTTTGAAGGATGGTGCTTCTTGTAGGTATGGAAACCATCTCACTGTTTGGTGCAATTGCAAAAATCTCCACATATAGCCAGAATTATTCATATTTCATAATAATAAACACTATTTATGTACACATATATATGTTCATTCTGTGACAAAGCACTGTCCTAGAACTTCAGAAAAGTCAGGTATGTACTTAGCACAGTATTCAGAAGTTAGTACTGTCATGATGACTTCCATTTCCTGACAAGGGCTAAAGGAACTTGCTTGAGGTTGACCATCTGGAAAGTGATAAGGCCACGCTCTGAACCCAGACAGTCCAGCCTCAGCATCTGTTTGTAACCTGTGCAACTGTGACTAATACTAATTAAGACCAGGATGACGATGTTGACTTTGTGTCAACATAAAACTCATAAAGCTTTCCCAGTTTCCTTTCCTTCACCACGATAGACATTAAAAAGCTTGAAGAATGAGTAAACCATTATGAACAAAAAGCCTTTGAAAGAAAGAACTGTTGAATGTCTTAGTACTGGTGTAATAAAGTGACAAATTAGGAATCCTGTCAAGCCTTATAAGTCCCTTAAATGTACCGCGTGACTGTGTAAGTTCCCTCTGGGATGGTAGGCATCCTGAGCAGATGACACCCAGCAGTTTTGATGCTGTGGTGTTAGCAGTCATGGACACAGGCCTCCCTCTCACACTGCTGACATTGTCTGTCTTCAAAGGAGACTAAGACCAACTTGGTTACCTGGGGGATTTTTATCCTTTTATAGCTATAGAGCTGCACAAAAGGAAGAAAATGTGGTGCTTCAAGTGTCTCAAAGACATTCTAGTGACCAAATCTTCTCATACCCTCCTCTCTGTAACCATCCACATTGTGTAGGGTAGAACGGACTGGGCCCATTTTCAGAGGCCATAAGATTAATATTGATGGCTTCCATTTGCAACTGCTGTCTGTTTTCTTTGTGTCACATCAAGGCATTAAACTTTATTAGATAGCCCAGTGACTGGGTCTAATTTAGATTTGTGGCTCATGAGATAAACACTAGAATTGCCCAATTTGTATCTACGTGGGGGCAGAGAGTCTTCTAGGCTAAGAGATGACGTAGGTGATGTGACCCATTTGTTAGAAGGTAAGGTTAGACTGAGTGGAGAACTGTCGATAATGTAACCTCAGAGCTGCAACAGCTGCAGATCCACAGAGCTCAGATGTGACTCATGGAAAGTCCTCACTTGCCTGCAGCCAGCACAGCATTCAGCATGTGCCGTGAAGGAATGATTAGTATAAAATGAGAGACCAAGCCATACAGACAGGCAGGCACCGGAATTTGCTTCACAGTGTAGAATTTCAGCGTGGTTCATTAAGATGGACGTGCTTTTAGGAAAACAGGGCTTTCTTTTCTGGTCACCTTCAAGTTCAGAATCCCCAGAGGCTTGTCGCATAGGCAGCAGCATGGATGCTAAGGGTTGTTTTCAGCCGATTCGGGCTTGACTTCCAGCTCTACATGTTGTGCCATGACTCTGGTCATGCCGCCTCACAACTCCAAACGTCACTTCATTCTTACCGGATATGGCTGCGATGGTCGTGCCCATCTCTTTGAATAATAGTGGAATTAAGTGAGCTAATAAAAGTGAGTATTTAGTAATGACTAGCACACCCAAACACCCGCTGTGCATTTAATGCTAACGGTATTAATCTCGTAAAACCAACACTCACTGATAGCAGCACATGCCTCTCTTATTAGATCCTTACTTTGTAGATCTCATAGGCTAAGAACTTCTCGTTTCTTCTCTGAGCCTGTCCCTTTGGTTTTCCTGTTTGTCTGTCACCTATCCTCCCACAGGAAGGTTGGTTTGATTTCACTGACCGATCCCACCTCATTGTCTCCTCCCAATGCGTGATCAGCTGTGCCCATGCCTCTTCCCTGCTTGCACCCCTCCCTTCAATACCCTTCATTGTCTTCAGTGTAACCATTTTATTAAGCCGAGAACGGAAGCGCGTGTGCTCTGGGGGACTCCTTGGTGGTCGAGGTGTCAGCCCCAGGTGCTTGCTTTCTGCCCTAGACTTGGGTCTCTGGTCTTGGAGAAGGGGTGTGGGTACTGTGCTCTCTTGCTTCATCTTCTGATGCCAGGAAGTCAGTCCCTGGGCAGTTGTCGTCTCAGGTCCCTGCCAGCGGTCACCAGCTCCTGGGTCGAGGCTGTTTATATTCATGGAAAGCGCTTCGTACCCAGTGAACTAGACTGGACTTGCTTTTATTGAATCTCAGGCTGATGCCTTTTTCATTTACATATGTTATGTGTTTACCGTAGGTTTCGATTTTACTGGAATGTGATGGGCCATAGGGGATTTTTATCTAATTTTGACATCACCAGTGTTTCTATATATCAGGTTTTTAGCATTGGAGAATTTGAGAAGGAGCCTAGTAATCAGCTCCAGTGTTCCCCTTGGTGTCTTCTGTGGGAGAGCTTGTCACCAGGAGGGCTCATCATGCATATATTGTCTTTGTTTCAGTTGCGTAAACGAACTCCAAATCATAGATCTGATTCCTTACAGATAGCAAACTCAGGCCTCTTTTTCCAGCTCACAGTATCGTTTATCTTTTTCATTATGTTTTGCATAGAGGTCATCACATATTTCTGATGAAAAAGAAAAAAATCTACTTTAAATTCGAGCTATTTTGTCTAGGAAGCTAAAACTATTTCTCCCCTAGATAAAAGCGTTTTGCTGATAGTGTTCTATAGTTTGTGGTATGAAGCCATTCCTATATTAGAAAAAGGTGCATAAAATGTGAATGAAAGCATTGTACTTTCAGCCTGAGTGTAAAAACCCAGATTCCTTTTTTGTGCTGCTATAGGAAGCATTTCAGATTTTGTACATATTTGCTCTTTTTTTCCTCCATTTTGAGATGGCTGTGCTGTGTGTTCTTCCCAAAGGTATTTAAAATGTGACTACTTCTGCGGAATATAAATATTGAGGTCGATGTCTAAAGGTCGTTTTTAAAATTTAAACCATCTACACGCCTTCGTACTTAAATATTTATTGAACAGGAGTTGCATAAGGCACTGGTGGGGGACTCCTAACCCCGGGTGGCGAAGCCAACAAAGCCTTGAAAGAGGCACCCCAAGGTTAGTGCACGTGAGCTGTGTGCTCCTGGGTCAGACACCTTGGGACGTCCGCCATTGTTGGAAGCAATCTTTATAAGGAATAGTGTATGCAGGAGCCTATCTTTATGGCTCTCCCAGTAGTATTGCACATTCGGCCTTGTGCTATTTGGAGCATCTAGGAAAGGCTCTCTCAGGGAAGTCATTGGGAGAGCAGTCGGCAGCCAAGCCTGTTGTGGAGGGCCAGTGCTGTGCTCTGTGCTTACCAGGAGATGCATTTTGTCAGTACTTTGATTCTTCTGCCGTTTTCATTCTCTTAATGATTCTCTTTCCTGGTTCTCTTTCACTTCACATTAATCATACGCTTGCTAATGAAACAGAGGGAAGTGATGTAAGAAGTCTCTGGCGCCATACGTGGTTCATTTTCTGGTTTCTTTGCTGCCGTTTCTGGTGGTGACCATACCCCCTGATCTCTTTTTCCTTCTCCTTTCCTCCTCTTCTTATTCCTTTTATTTTTAAATAAGGCTCTGCACCATGGTCCAGGATGACCTAAAACTTACCAGGTAGCCTAGGCTGGCCCAAAACGGCTCGACTCTCAGTGTTGGGATTATAGTCAAGGTGCTGTACTTATAGTATACAGTCAAGATACTACATCTTGCTCTGCTCTGCTCTTCTTCTGGATCAGTAGTGTAAAGAGGCTAATGCAAGGACCATTGAGGAAAAGCACATCAACCGTTGAAATTAAATCCTTTGGCTAAGCAAATGAAAGCAGGGATAAGTCAACCTATACTTTGGAAGGATGGCACTTGCCCCTTTGGATGCTTAAGATTTGGGAAGGAAAATAATTGGGTAGTTGTGTTGAGATCTGCTTCATTGGGGGATCTTGTTCTTTCTAAACTTTGTTCCTCAAACTTCTTTTACTTATGAGCAGTAACTATATTTTTGTGAAGCAGTCGAATACGAAGTCACAGCAAATGGGGGGTAAATAATAGCTCCGAGGTAGAGCCGGAAGCTGATGACTGAATTGCTAACCTTAAGGATGCAGGACAGCCACTTCACTTTAACTGGGAGACATTTGACTAAGAAAGAGAAACTTAGTTTGATAAGTACTCCATATTGATATCGTTAACTAGTACATATTAAAACCAATTTAAAGCCTGCTGTTTTAATTGTATGCTGGTTTTAAGTTTAATGCTAAGGTAAAACATGTTCAATATAAAATTAGTATTTAGGACTTCTTATGCTTCTTGTCCAAGTCAACTGAAACTTCTTTCTTTCTTTTACTTATTTAATAGTGCAGATTGCACAATAATGAACACCATTGTGGCATATATTTCAAAGTCTAGCTAATGTTCTTAGATCATGCTCTCTCTTCCTAGTCTCTTATTTCCTCTCTTGCTGGTTACCATTCTTCTGCCTGACATCCCCTTTTCTACTTTAGTGCATCCTCCCCCACCCCAATTGCTCATTTGTGTGAGTAAATAGGCAATGCTTGTCTTGCTGCAAACGCTTACTTTGGTTTGAAATTCATAGTGGAGAAATTCTAGATTATCTTGGTGTCTTAATAATCGTATGCCAATTACTCCTATTTACATTTTTTATAAGTCAAATCATCTGTGATTGAAGTCTCTTCTTGAAAAATTTCTTCTTGAAATGGAAAATTTATTAATATTTAAGGTTATAAGTAAGTTAATTGATTGTGCACACACAGGAAGCTGTGCGTGAATTAAAGATTATAGCGTAAGTGGTTTCAGAGAGCTAATTGATTAAAAGCCAAACATATTCAAAGTAGAGGGTGCTAAGGCTTATCACTATTCTACAATGCTTTCTGTCATTATAACACATAACCAAAAGCAATTTGGGGAGGAAAGGGTTTATTATAGCTTAGGTTTTTGGTCCGTCATTATAGGTTATGGCCCCTATCAAAGGATGCTGGTGCAGGAGCCCCAGAAAGGAACTGAAGTAGAGAACAGTCCAGGCCTAAGGATCCCAGCATGCACAGTAGGCTGTATCCTCCAATATGCTTCACTTAGCTACTGAAGCATTACTGGCTCTGCCAAGCATGTTCCTGGTTTTGAAGAAGGAGCTGTGTTCCTTCTCCATATATCAGGGCCTCAAGGAAAACCTTGGCTAAGCCCAACCCTCAACAATAAATAATTGGGAATATAAGTCTGAAGATGAGGGACAAGAATGGCCGGGAGATATACATGTGGCCACCCTCATGTCCTGGTGCTGCTGTAACAATGGAGAGAGAAGAGCTCACCTGTGGAGAGAGAGTAGACGGGAGCTAGGAGAGATCCAGGGTTCCAGTGTTGCCACATTTCAGTCTTTATTCAGGATGAGAGTGACTGGGGCAGTTGCAAAGAGGCAGAGCCAGTGAAATAGGAGAGAACTGAGCATGTGTAATTGGAGCCTCATTGAGGACCTAGGGAAAGAGGAGCTTCTCCATTGTGCTCTGAGGTCCAAGTGGTTCTGGTAAGGGTTGGCATTGGCCCGCAGAGGCCATGGATGACCCTTGGTGGAATGGAGAAGATAGAACCCCGATTTTAATGAGTCAGAACAAATGCAAAGAAAGATTCAAAAGAATGAAGTCCTCCTTTTAAAAATGTGGATATGAAGAAAAATAGAGAAATGGGTTAGGATCCTGGAGATTTACATAGGAGTGAACTGTGGGAACTAACACGGTTTTGTTCCTCTGTCTTGTAACAAACAAAAGCAAGATCCTTTAAGCCTCAAGCCTGCCCTATGAGCAGGAGAAAACTGTCACCGAATGAGGTGGAGTTCATTCTGCTCTCTGTGGTGCTGGCAGTCTCTTTATAGGGTGTCGGATCCCATTGTCATCGTGCTGCTTTCTTCTGCTAGGTTTTCAGATGTTAGGTGATGCCTTTGAACTGCTATAGAGCTGAATGGCCCTGCGTGAGACTTTCCATAAACCGACAAGTAATTTCAGTGCAAAACTGTTAGAGGGGAATTGTAGTTCCATGCAAAGTTGGTGGAAATACCTTAATTCTTTTGAGATGCTTAAATAGATTTAAAAGAGCCAGCCATTATTTTCCAAATAACAACTGCTTTAAAAGAAGCCTCTTTCATGAACACGCCATATGCCTTTGTCGAGACATATTGAAGCACTGAATGAGAATTGGTTGACATATGCTGCTTGATGTTTGCCCCCTTAGGTAGGGTTAGGCTGAGTTATGTTTAATTTAACAAATGTGTGTTATCATTTTCAGTGTAGGGCACTAACTTAGAGAAGAGGATTTCTGTAGTCTTGGGGTGTGGCCATCAGTGGTGCTTACGTGCATTGTTTTGCCAGTAGTTATCTTTTACTAGTGTTTCTATTCTCATTTTTAATTTCATATCAGTTGGAATGAATGGTAGTCCACCGACGAGTTCTACTTATACACTTTCTTAGCTACCTTAAAATGCAGGCTGGTAGCTTGCTTGTCCTACTAGACATGAATGTGTTTTGCCCATGAGAGGAAGATCGGCATTGCTGTAGGCTTTCTTTCCTCCTTGGAATTGAACTCGTGGGAATCCTGCTTCTTCAGAGATCCATGCTTCCCTGACGATTCACCCACTTTTAGTAGAAAAACAGTTATTGGTATTTGCACTAAAAAAACCAGTGCCTCGTTATTTTAATCCTGCTGTGAGCAGACAGAACATTTTGTTTAGTACTGCCTCAGAAGACAGGGTCCTGTTTTCTGATGGGTACCAATTGTCTCAGTCCCCACCCCCTGCCCTTTCTATTTTTGAGAAGTATGTGCCTGACTACTTAAAATTGTTTATTTGGAAAGCTGTTTGGCTGTTACTAATGAAGTCAATTCTTGATGAGTTATTTTTAATGTTCTCTCATTGAAAGTGTTTTTTTTGGTAGGTACTCAGTTATGAATATATCACACAGCGCATTTTCGTAATGCAATCCTAAATGTCACCTCTTGCGTGCGTGTGTGCGTGCGCGCGTGCCTGTGTTTTGGGGGATGTTCTAGACAGGGTCATTCTACACGGTTCTGTCTTCCCTGTCTTACTGTACCTTAACCCGGCTGCTCTCTAACTTTGGAAACTGTATCTAACACCCTCCAGGTGGGGTTTTGTATTTAGTTACAATGAGAAAGACTAGGCCGAGAAAGGACAGAAAGGAGTAAAGGCAGAGAGTATAGACTTAATGCTGAGTCATCAATAGGCATTTCCACCGGAGTCAAAGGACATCACAGCACATAGCGAGAGACCCTGTGGCGACATCCTTAGAGTTTTTAAAAAAGATTTTCAATTTCTTGAAATGGTGTGAAGGAAAAGCACAGTGGCAGTGGAAATGAATAGAGATGTTGGGAAATACTCAGGAGAAACTGATGGACTTGTGGAGTGACCCAGAAAAAAAACCCCTAGGAGGCCCTTAGCCCATACAGAAACCTAAGCCAAGACTCTGAGTGTCAGGACATCTGTGGGGCCTGAAAGTTTAGTGCCTGGTTGCTCCTCTAAATGTATGTGATTATTGGAGTGAAAACCCCTGCTTTATTGAGGGCTGTTTTGGGCAGCGGGTCTTTATTTAGTCTTGCAAGAACTGAGGAAAGTGTAAGGACTGTTGTTGTTTCTGTAAGTAAGGGATCAGCCCAAGGCCTTCCTTAGGAGACACCCTTGTTCCCATCTTCTCACTTTTTCCTTCCTACTGTTTTGTCTCTGAATTCATGTTGGAGTTACTGCTCCAGGGAGCAGTTAGTGCTCCAGTGTGCCTGTGTGCACTTAGTGCTCCAGTGTGCAGTTAGTGCTCCAGTGTGCCTGTGTGCACTTAGTGCTCCAGTGAGCAGTTAGTGCTCCAGTGTG
The DNA here is from genome assembly GCF_011064425.1 of Rattus rattus. Classification (NCBI taxonomy): domain Eukaryota; kingdom Metazoa; phylum Chordata; class Mammalia; order Rodentia; family Muridae; genus Rattus; species Rattus rattus. The sequence continues at coordinate 137,539,973 of NC_046159.1, read as the reverse complement.
CCTGTGTGTGTGGGTTCATCTATGAGGCTGCCTCCTTTTCTTTGAGCTTTTTTGATTCCTTAAGAATTCTCAGCCCAACAGCAGATGCTGGCGAGGATGTGGAGAAAGAGGAACACTCCTCCATTGTTGGTGGGATTGCAGACTGATACAACCACTCTGGAAATCAGTCTGGAGGTTCCTCAGAAAATTGGACATTGAACTGCCTGAGGATCCAGCTATACCTCTCTTGGGCATATACCCAAAAGATGCCCCAACAAAAAAAAGACACGTGCTCCACTATGTTCATAGCAGCCTTATTTATAATAGCCAGGAGCTAGAAAGAACCCAGATGCCCTCAACAGAGGAATGGATACAGAAAATGTGGTACATCTACACAATGGAATATTACTCAGCTATCAAAAACAATGACTTTATAAAATTCATAGGCAAATGGTTGGAACTGGAAAATATCATCCTGAGAGAGGTAACCCAATCACAGAAAAACACACATGGTATGCACTCACTGATAAGTGGCTATTAGCCCAAATGCTTGAATTACCCTAGATGCACAGAACACATGAAACTCAAGAAGGATGACCAAAATTCGAATACTTCCGTCCTTCTTTAAAAGGGGAATATTCCTTGGGAGGGAATAGGGAGGCAAAGTTTAGAACAGAGGCTGAAGGAACACCCATTCAGAGCCTGCCCTACATGTGGCTCATACATATAGAGCCACCCAATTAGACAAGATGGATGAAGCAAAGAAGTGCAGACTGACAGGACCCGGATGTAGATCGCTCCTGAGAGACACAGCCAGAATACCACAAATACAGAGGCGAATGCCAGCAGCAAACCAGTGAACTGAGAAGAGGACCTCCGTTGAAGGAATCAGAGAAAGGACTGGAAGAGCTTGAAGGGGCTCGAGACCCCATATGAACAATAATGCCAACCAACCAGAGCTTCCAGGGACTAAGCCACTACCTAAAGACTATACATGGACTGACCCTGGGCTCCAACCTCATAGGTAGCAATGAATAGCCTAATAAGAGCACCAGTGGAAGGGGAAGCCCTTGGTCCTGCTAAGACTGAACCCCCAGTGAATGTGATTGTTGGGGGGAGGGTGATAACGGGGGGGGGGAGGATGGGGAGGGGAACACTCATATAGAATGGGAAGGGGAGGGGTTAGGGGAATGTTGGCTTGGAAACCGGGAAAGGGAATAACATTTGAAATGTAAATAAGAAATACCCAATTTAATAAAGATAAAAAGAAAAAAAGAATTCTCAGCGCAATAACTTTACTTGGGTGTTTCAGGGAAGATTCGGACCAAGGTGAACCTGTGCTGTGCATAGCCCCTTGAAGTTTGGTGAGCGGTCTATCTGCAGCTGTAGTTAATTTAGTCCTTGCTCATAGAAAGTTCTAGTTGTGATGGGATCAGATGGGATCAGTCGAAAGCAACCTTTTGTTTTGTGTGAATTGAATCTTTTTTAACTTGTAGGGCATTAATTAAAGAGGTGAGTGCTTTAGGGAAGGCTTATAAAACCAACACAGTTGATTTGGCCCTTGCATAGTGGCAAGCGAACCCATACAAGTTTTCTGAATTAGAATCACTACTGGACAGAGGAATAGAGAGGCATGAATTGTTTCCAAATTCTCTGTTTCAAACTATTGCAACAGTGAACAAAGTTAAGTTTTGTTTAAATATGGGGGGAAAGCTTTGTTTTCAGCATTCAGGGAAACTAGGCAAAACCACATTTTTGAGACATGTGGGCAGGCAGTGTGCATGGAGACTCTGGAGTCCGTCCAAATGCTCTTCCACCAGAGGCTCAAAGAGCCATTGTTTGTGAGGGTTTGAGTTACAGAATTGCTCCACTCTTCTGAGCCATGCCCCTATGGTGTTACAAAGCCTCGTCATTATGTTATCAAGTTGCATTCAGATAACAATGCTTACGTTAAGTGTGATCACTGTTAGTCTTTGACTGTACGGAGCCCCCCTTGCCCTGTTTTACCTATTGAATTCTTTGTGATTCTAGTATTCAGAATTTGGTTACCTAAGCTGGGAATAGTCGGGTGTTGCTTGATCCATGTCTCCGAAGCCTCTCTTAGCCTGAACTCTCACAGCGTCTTCTGTTACAGGTCTCTGGGGAATATTGCGTTTGTGGGATTTACTATTGTGAGTATTTGTGGGAACAACAGTGGTGGCCTGTTCATTTTTAACCCTATGGTTGGGAATTCAAAAACTCAGTGAATGGCTGGTCGAATAATAGAGCATGGTGAGAGAAACGCACAAAATGTGGTTTGCTGTACAGCGTCTTCTTGCCTTTTCTTTACCTCCTTCACACATATCTAGAGCACCCTGGCGGCTTGTAAAAGAGTCCCCTTGCTGTCAGAGGCCAGAGCTGAGGCAGCAGATCGACTTCACTTCTGCGGATTCTGGAGCATTTGTTAGCTACTTCTGAGTCAGCGTGTAGCCGTCAGACTCGCATTTTCATGTGTGTTGTCACAGAGACTTGGGTCCTGTCCAAATAATTTTGCCAAACCAGTCAGGCTTTCTAAAAAACCAGTTAAGAGGCTAATAGCTATTGTTGCATGGCAGTCCCTTATATGATATAAGTATAAATAACAAAAAATAATTCTATACATAGTACAGACTTAGAAGATTTTATACATGACGTAGTTAGACATTTGAAGTAGTCTTGTGAAAAATCCTTTGGCTGGTATGAGGCCCATCCTTTTCCTTTCTCAGTCACCGTATCATCCACAAATCTCCCTTTCCTAGCTCTTAAAACAACACTGCTGGTTAACACTAATACCACATGTCTGGTATTAGTGCTTCATCATAGCTCAGCACCCTTTATTCATATAGAAGCTCACATTTACTAACACACTGGGTTGCAAGGGAGTGAAAGTGAGTTTAAAATACCTGTAGGAAAAAAGGAGGTTTACTGGATGGTAATTATGGGAATATAGAAACAGGAACTGATTTATTCGGTGTTAGAACCCCAGGCAGCGAGAATACCAAGGACCTGGGGCTGGACCCAATGTTCCAGGTCACCAGCTCTTGCCACTTGACGGAGTCAGGATCTCTGCCCAGTTCCTTGAAGCAGTTGGAGATGCTGCCAGTGCATATTTCCAAGCTTTCTCTGCTTGGCCACCATCAAGATGGAGGCTTGCAGTGCAGTTGCGTGCTCCTTAGAAGGTCCCAGCAGAAGCACTGGTCTGGGTTAGATTCCTTGTCCAGTGCTGGATGAGACACATTCTTTCTTAGACGTCAGTGAATCCTGCAGAGCAAAGTCCAAGAAAGCGAGCAAGCAGCGCTGCCTACTCCGAGTAGCCTACTTCTCTTTGGACAACCAAAGTCGTGTCAGCGCATGCTTAAAAGACCAAACCAAACCTCCACGCACAGAAAAGGCAGTGGAGTTATGCAGCATCCCATGTGAACATCTGCGTTTGTCCTTGGTCATCAAGGGGTACTGTTGCTATACAGCATTGCTGTCCTTTTCAACTTTCTCCTTTCTAGTTCCTTTCTGTTCTTAGGAGTAGGCAAATCATTGAGTTACTGGTTTTTACTACAGTATTTTTTTTTCTTTTCTTTTTTTGGAGCTGGGGACCGAACCCAGGGCCTTGCGCATGCTAGGCAAGCGCCCTACCACTGAGCTAAATCCCCAACCCCTTTACTACAGTATTTTAAACTCAACAAAAACACATGTATGTAAGTATGCATGCATGTATGTATGCACACATGTATGTATGTATGCATGTATGCATGCATGTATGCTGGGGCAGAGGTAACATACATGCCATGTCTCACTGTGGAGGCCAAAAGGATGACTTTCTTGAGTTGGTTCTCTCTTCAGTCTTATTTCTGAGGGTGCGGTTTCTCTTGTGTCTGTTGCTGCCCTGTATACTGAGAGCCATCTGGCCCACAGGCTTCTATGACTCTTCTGTCCCTGAGGGTGCCACAGCTTTTTCCTGTTGGTTCCAGAAATGGACTCCAGGTGTTAGTGGTGAGTGCCATCACCCACGAAGCCATCTTGTCTCCCTCACTGTAATACTTTAAGTAGTAGATCAGGGACAGTTCATTAGATTTAAAAATTTTAAAAAGTTATTTTTCTATGTCTTTTTGATATACTTCTAAGATGATTTTCTTCCCTTTGATATTTTCCTAAATTCCAGACTATTTCAGAAACCTGGGATAATGGGTCTAACTCATAACCCTGAACCAGAATTTTATTTACTTTGTCCTTCTTCACAGTGAAAAACTTAAGCAAGCTTAATAGCAAACAAGCAAACGGACAACAACAAGAAACCGGAGTCAGAGGTGGCTCCTTTGGGATCGTCTGGACGGTCATGGATTCGTATCATAAAGAGACTCCATTCTCATATAACCAAGCTCACAATAGAAGAGACTCTCATCTCTTCTCAATGCCCTGGGCCTTGCTTTTACTTTGCCCTGAGGAATTTGTTTGTACCAAAGAAGTTTTATCATGTCATTTTTACTCCTTGTGTCATGTTCTGAATATTTCAGATTCTCCTATGGCTCTTCATGAAGGTGGTCACAATGAAATCACCTTTTCATCTGAGTTTTCCCTGATGTACATACTTGGTGCATGGCCTCACATCCGAACTCCATGTTTCCACTGTCTCATAAACAGGGAGACAATGCACGCATAGTTCATATGTCACTCAGATAGTAAACATGGAAGTGTGCATGCATGTGTATGTAGAAGCCATACACAGCAGGTCTATGAAAAACTAGCATATTTCCAAGCAAGTACAAGTCTGAAGGGAATAAGATTTAACAAAGGGAACAGAGACTGAGGTGCAAACACATTGTTAGCAGGGAAATTGAGGACGTAGCGGATGCAGGTGAGAGAGGAGGGGCTGAAGTCCAGGGAGAAGCATAACTGTGACCCAGATGAGGCTGCAGAAAGCAAGGTGAAAATAAGAGAGGCCTGCATCGATGCAGTAGTCTGCACCGACCTGCTTTCTTATTAGATTCAGAGCTTTCCCCTTCTTTGCAGCATCTTGCCAGCCACGACCACCTCAAGTTCCTTGGCAACAGCTCCATCTTTGGACTTTCAATTTCCAGGCTAGATCAGATTCATAATTGAAGATTTTTTTCACATGGACATAATTTTTTTCAACAAAAATTTGTCTTTCACCAAGAAACATTAATGAACCCATCAATCCAAACTATATCGACACTGTAGGTTGATACAGATGTGGAGATACAAATCTACCCATATTATTTGTCAGTTTAGTAAAAAGATATGAAATCGACTTTTCAAAAATGATATTTGCACAACATGTTTATTACAATTCATTACTCAGTTTAGAGAAGCTGAGTTCTGGAATCAATGCGTGTGTAGATGATCGATGAATGGATAAAGAGAGAGGTGTGCAAACACAGAGGAATACTATTTAGTCTTCATAACAAGGGAATTCTATTGTTGCAGCAGTGATGGGGCTGGAGAACAATGTGCTTAAGTGAAGTGAGCTGGGCATAGGAAGGAGAGCACATGTTCTCATGTACGTGCAGAATCTAAAACAATGTGATACAAGCCGACAGAACAGGATCACTCTCAGAAGCTGGGGTGTAGGGCAACTATCAGTTGGTGGCCTTAGGACACAGTATCAAGTAGAAAGAATCTGGCTTTCATTTTTGGTCTTATTTTTATCTTTTGCAAAGCCCCAGTGAGTATACTAGACTAGTGTATTTCTGAATTGCTAATCCATTAACTTTAATATGTTCTCCACACAAAAATTCTTATTTGATGTGACTGATAGGCTAATTAGTTTAATGTTTTTTTTTTAACAAATTATTCATCTATCCTAACATTACCTTGTAACTTGTCCCTATATACTATGTAATGTATCATTTGGAAAGTTACATAGTTGATAAATTAAAAAAAGAAAGAAGATAGGGGTTTTATGATTGTGTTTGTTAGAATTCATGTGTGAGTTTTGAGCGTGCCCTCCATATTTCTTCTCTATCATCTGTCCTTCTTGCAAATGTAATAGACTAAAAAAGTTTTCAAGAACAATTTGTTGAGTCATGATAGAATGAGGGGTGTTCATTGATAAGACTGGCCGCACTTGCTTCCCCTCTAGAAACCAGAGTACGCTCAGAGTTGAGTATGGAAACAAGCCTGATGTTACCATAAACAGCACCAGTGATGTGAGAGTAGCTTGTGTTTAGCTACGGAATGGCTCTTAAATATTTAATCACGGTTCCTTCAGTGTTGTAGTATTTTGAGGAAGTACTTTAAGTAAATGACAATTATCCAAATATAAAAGAATGAGTACTTTTGTTCTGCCATTGATGGAGAGCAACTGAGTTGTAAAAATTCCCGCTTTGCTAAAAGGTTAATGTTTAGCTTTGGTAAAGTAACACCAACATTTTAAAAAATCAGTCAGTTAATGAGTATTTCATTGTAAATGGTCACTCATAAAAATCTCTAGGGTTTTCCGGAGTTGTAATCATTTGATAACCGTCTTATTCTGAGGAATCTTTTGTCGCTTTTCAAAATAACACTTGGCTTTTTTTTCTCGTGTGCGTTTGATGCAATTAATTCACAGTAGGCAGAATTATAAGGCATCCCACCGCCTTTTCTGCTACCCTCACCTACTCTTTAAATATTGTAACTAGTGTTTCCTTTTTTGGTTTAGAGTGTTTATTTTTGTTTAAATGCATTCTTCTGTCCTTATCTTCTGTTGCTTTGTTTCTTTACTGTGTCTATGCCTCTGCCCTGTCTAAGATAGCTCCCAGTTGTATGACTCACATCTGGTTCTAAACAGACAGGAACTTCCACAAAGCCTGGAAGATATAGCCTACAGGTTTTCACCTCAGTTCCCAGCTCTACCTTGACCCTTGACCCTCTAGTCATGACATTTTCCCAAGGCAAAGATGGCTGAAAACACTTGCCCTGAGACAGAGTGGTGCTCTTAGAAGGCAAACGGAGGAAAGTCCTACAAAGAAAGGATGAGTCTTGAGCAGGGAAGGGCACAGACGTCAGATTTTTGAGAGCAGGATCCACTTGGCACTGCATATGCATACGGTGAAGCTGAATGTGGTCACTGATGTTCACCCTGACTCCATCACCAGCTGAAGTAATATTAAAGATTGTGCTTATCATAATCTAGTTCCTAAAAGGAGGACACACACATATGTTTCAGAATTGGAAAAAAAGTCACCTCATGTAAGGGTAAGCATTTCAGGAGATTAACTTTGGTTTCCTTGCAGACATGAATTTACATGGATGCCAGATTCTAGCCTCTTTGTCAGTCTTATTTCTGTGTTTTCCCCAAATTCAAATGAGATGTTTATTTACAAGGCCTTTTGTCCTTTTTTTCCCCTTCTGAACCTCAAAGTGTTTTGTAGCCTCTACTGTGTCTTAGTGAGGTCTCAGATACTTGTCACTGTCCCTCGAAAAGACATTCTTCATTGCATAAAAACAATGATTAATTTACTGATGCCCCTCCCCGCCTATCGAGTTCTTTACTATTTTATGGTCAACCACAAAATAGTATGTATTGACACCATGTATTTTTTTTTCCATCACAATTCTTCATTCTCCCTGCCCATTTTGACTCTGTGCCCTCCCACAGACTTTGTTTAAACCCCTGTTACTAGTAGCTCTTCTACAGTTTATATCGTGTCTGGGAAGGTGCAGGACTGACCGAGAAGAAGGTCCCGCTCTTGGGCGTAGGGGGATGTTTCTAGTGTAGTTGGATGTGAAGATACATAGACAAACGAAGCCAATTAATGTGCGGAGCCAGTGCAGCATGCGGGGGAGGGAGGGGAGACACTACTGAGGTGATTGCTGAAGTTCAGTTGAGTAGAGCCAGGGCCAGCAGAGTGGCCCAGTGATTGGCTGGTCAGGACCATGGTAGGCAGAGAGAAGAGCAAAGGTGAAGATGGCTGTAGCATTTGTCAGCATTGAGGAAGTGGAAAATGGCCCATCTTGACTGTAGAGGCTCACTCAGTTAGTGGGACCAACCATGCCTGGGGGCCTTGCTCTTCGGGCCCAGGGATGGCTGCCTGCCTGCCTGCCTGCCTGAGGCAACAAATGGCTTATCTTCTAGTTTCAGGTGCACTGAGGCTGGTTGCAAGCATTTATCTGTGGCCGAATTTTCCTTTGATTTCTCCTTCTTTGTCCTGCCCACAAGAAGTCAAATGGACTAGCATCTTGGTTCACCCCAGATATTAGGGAACTGAGTCAAGGCATGCAGAAAGCGGCATGCTGTTGAGCGCGTACGGACACATGCCTTTGCCCAAACATGGCTTCCTCTCCTCCAGCTGCCTTTCCTTCACATCTATTTGTTGTTTATGACCCCACTTTCTCCTTGTTATGTTAGAATTTCAGGGCTGTATTTGAGTTCCTCCTTTTTACTGGACCTCATGTCCATCCAGTAACAGGTAATGAAACACCTTTTACCTCTCCGCCCCCTAATTCCATTGCCTTCTTTAAGGTCTTGTCCAGACACTGTCCTTGCTTCCGGAATGTCTTTCCCCCTTTCCTCCTTGTCCAGATTTATTTTCTACACCAGTTCCTTGTTAAAAAGGGAAAAGCCCCATCCATCCCACCGTCTGCATATAATCCCATAAGGCGTACCTTTTGGAGTCAAGTCAACCATTTCTCGTGGGATAAAATGCCTAGTTTCCTGGGATGCTCTACACGCCCCTCTATGCTCTGGCGTTGCCTTCAGCCTGCACAGCGCCCGCTGCCTTGCTTGGCTGTCTGCTCAGACCGCTTCCCTCTGAGGCTCCCCGCCACTGCTCACCTGCTCTTCCTATCCAGGCAGAGCCCCAGGCACCTCAGATTTATGTTATTTTCTCTGAGGAGTCTCCTGAGACAAAGATGGGAGCCTTTGTACCCAAACACGTGCTGTCAAAGTTACTTTGCCAGGGATTCTTGGAGCCTGGCGCATGAGGATTAAATGAGGGCAGACTCATTCACAGACCATTGAAGGCCATCCTGGGCTACATAGTGAGATCCTCTGTTGGAACAATAACTTTTAATTGCATTGTAATAACTTGTTTTATTTATTTAAAATCATTTCCTGGATAGGTTTTTACTAAGTGTTTGAAATCATTATCTGAAGTTTATTTTTGAGTTAGATCTAATCTACCCTACTTGCAAATTTAATTTCTCACAAACATAGATATTTGATGATTATAGATGATCTCACGCCTTGCGTGCTATGTATTTATATGTCTGTAGTGCGAGAGAGTGTACTCAGGCACTCGTGCGTAGTAGGCACTTTATTCCCAGTCATTCGTGTGGTTTCTGGAATGTAGAGAACGTGACTGTTCACAATGCCGTGTATACAAATACGTGTGTGTGGAAGAAATAAATGAAAGAGTATTTTTTTGTTGTTGTTTTCTGTTTGTTTCTTTGATGCGTTAACCCTTTGCACGACATGTTGGTAAATAAGAACATCTCACGCACAGCTTCAGTGAAAACAAACTATAAGAACTGTTGTGATAAAGTGGCTAAGCTGACTTGGAACATAATTATTTCAGGGCGCATTGAATTATGGGAAGGGAGTTTGCCCAAGACAATTTTAGACCCAAAACATGGAGCTGGGGAAATTGATTAGTTATTTTAAGAATCCAATCAATGTTTTTAGATGCCTAGCTTTGTGTTACAGAGTAATGAGGAAGGAACCAGTGATTGGCATGGTTGTATGCAGGGCCTTAAAATAGGGACGAAACCAATAATAAAAGAGCATTTTATGATGCGACAGATAATTAAATCCTAAGTGATTCAAATTTGAAACATGTTGGCTTCGCAAAAGGGGGAGCTTGGGGATTGGAAGGGTAAGCAAACCCATACAGAATCCCAAGCCTTTAAGTCCCATGTGGAACTTAGAGTCTACTCTTCAGGCACAGGGTTCCCACAGGCAAAAAGGTTTCTGATAGTAGGTAGACAACTTGGGGTGGGGAGCCACCTTTATCATAAAAGTGTTTGCCCCGCAATGAGGACCTACATTCAATACCAGAACCTGTGTAAAACCAGGCATGGCAGCCAGACTATGTTACCTCAGCCCTGGGGAGGTGGTTTAGCCCAGTGAGAAACTTAAAATAAAAGATAAAAAAAGGTGGACAGCTTCTGAGAAATGACATCTGAACTCCTCTTGTGGCTTGTAAATGCACATGGGTGCACCCATACCAAAGCATTTATCTTATTTCTTAGCTTTGATAAAGAAGGAAGCGCATAATATTTTTTATTTTAACGAGCCCCCCACCCCCCAGGGGATTTTGAATGAACTTTTCTTTCGTGTTGCAGAAAAAAGTCAAGTTGATTATTTCTTAGGTGACATTCAAGGTGATGAGGGGGACATAGAAGTGTTTCATTTGTATCTGCTGGGATGTGATGGGCGAATGGTTCTTCCTCAGCCTTCTGGTGACACACAGACTCAAGCCCAGAGCACCGCCATTAGCACAGTAGTTACCACCGCTCATTACTGAATTTACTACATGATTGAATATTTATGAGTCGAGATTACCATGTCACTTTAAAATTTCCTCTGTAAGTTATTTTCCGGTTTTGCTGTACCTGCTCTAATTTTTGAACCATATCGATTCTCTTTCCAGCCATAGGAAATCCTAAAACAAGCATAAGGGCTAGCTCAGCCTCACTCCTGTAGGGGGCGCTAAGAGAGTAACAGTTTAGTTTCCTTTGCCACCCAGTACCCTCTGGCATGACTTGGCACAATTTACTTAAAGATTGTATGCTCTGGTTTGTGGGGTTTGGTTTTGTTTGTTTGTTTGCTTGTTTTTTGAGTTTTTTTGTTTTGTTTTTTTGAGGGTCTCACAGGTCCTAAGCCCATGGGTAATTCTGCAGGTTCATAACTATGCATCTGTCACCTTGGTTCAGGAAATGCTACACCTGTTCAAAAAAAAATTTTTTTTTAACCTCATGCATTTGGTACATGGTAATTTTAGAGCCCTCATTATGTCTCATTTACATGTGACATATGTATGCATATAGACACATTAAACCCTTTCCCGAGCGTTTGTAACATTAATGAGGGTAGCCTAAACTTGTCCTTCTATAGGGCCTCAGATTATGATTTAATGGGACTGTCACTCAGGATACTTTCTGGCTTTCTCTAGTGCCTTGAAAGATTGAATTGAGCAGGATAAAGTGCATCCCTCTGATTAAATGTTTTTCCTCACGTGCAATCACCACTAGCTGCCTGGCTCCCGTTCCATATGCTTTTGAAGCAGCCCTGCATTGCAAATCGATATCTTTCTGGAGAGACAGTGTGTAGTGGATTGCCTGGACAGCATATGCGTGGTTCCTTTGGCTGCAATGCTGCTGCAGAGCCCGTTCACTCTGCCTTCCTGGGAACCCCACAGGCAAGTCCATCGTGTTTGGAGGAAGAAAAAAAAGAGAGAGAGCTCATTCTAGGGGAAAAATTGACCCGTTAAAGCTTCCGGTACTGAACGTCAGCATGTCCTTTGTGATCTTCTGAATCCGTTCCTTGGTCTTGCTCCACTGAGATCAGTTTCTCTGGGTGATCTCTGGGAATTTTTTGTGCTTCCCCCTTTCTTGGTTGTAGTACGGCCGTACCATTTCAGCTTGCTAGCGCAGAAAGATGTGAATTCAGTCGCTGCCTGAGGCTGGCCTGGTGCAAACACATTGCTAGAGATATGTTAAGGAGTTCCAGGTGAATCCGGCTTGAGAGAGACCACAGCAAAACGGTAAGAGGGAGCGTGCCTGGAATCATAGCAAGGGCTTTAATTTGGAGCATCTCGGCAAGTCTGAATCCTGACTCACTCATTTACAACTTGAAAAGGATTCATTCTGTGCATGCCATTCCACTCACTCGCTTCTATTTAACTGCCAAAACCATCAGCAATTGATAACGGGGTATTTAAATTAAGGATCCGATGGGGTTACTCAGCGAATCTCCGGAGGCACCCAAGGCTATGCCTGGAGTTTGTAAACACCAGGAGCAGAGATAAGATGAAGAAAAGGTTCAATGACTGCTTCTTTGCCATAGCTGAGTCTGATTTCTTTGGAAACTAGTCTTCTTCTTCTTTTTTTTTAAGCTTAAAGAGATCTTGCATATGGTTTTGCCTGGCTGTGCTTGGCTGAATGCCCTCTGAGTCAAGCAACTGAAGGACAGGGGACCACTTTTCCTTTGGGTAAACTGATGTCTGTGAATTTAGCTGGATTAGAAAATCTGAGAAGAATTGCTATCTCTACTATATTAGCGATCTGGGGTTGTGTCTCTGATCACCTTACTCCCCCCCACCTTGAGCCCTGAAATGCACCCGCTTTAAGTGGGAGTAGAGGTCAGGGTGTTGCCACTTAGCATCTTGGTACCTGTAGTGGTTTTGCTTTCCTGCATAGAAGCGATAATCCTTCATGCAGTTCTCCGTGAAGTGTCAGCTAGCACTACTAGTGGGCTGTTAGCATTATAGATGCGAATGGAGAACCCCTGCATGCACGACAGGCTGGGATAGTAGACAGGCTACTCCAAAATGAAGCTTGCCTGTTTATGAAGAACATGACCAACAAGGTTGAAATATAAACCCCGGCAGAGGATGACCGTCTATCTGCTTAATTAATCGGGGCATGCCATTAAGTAATAAGGGGGGTTTGAAGTTGAAGGATATGTCTTCATATTGTTTACATAAGAGACTAATACATTGGATGATCTTGTGAATTTGTCCGGGTCCACCTTTTATGTGGGCGCTGAATTTTAAGGATGTCAGCATTTGATATTTTGCTTTAAAATATTTTATTTTGCGTGTTTGAACCTAGGAATTAACTTGAAATGTGAATGTTGTAGTAAGTGAATATTAGTTGACCAAATTTTCAATAACTTGCATATTGGCCAGAAAATAGTTTTATATAATTTTTTTGAGTCAAAAAATTAAGAAACAATATTTCATTACCTTATAAGCTAATTGAAACATTGATGGGATTTAGGATTTACAGTAAGTGACTCATTGGAGGAGGAGCCTCTGTACTTATTAAAAATTAAGCATGAAACTGGGCTTTGATTTCTAGGAATGAATATTTGTATTGTGGAATTTTCTTGGGTTTCAACCAGTCCTTTATTATTGTCTAAAAAGTAAAGGGAGATATAAACTGTTGTTTCTCATCTAATTCTGCTGAGACGATGCTGTTTGCTCCTTCTCTTTCTGACAGTGCTATGTTCTAGCTATTTATATTCCTACCTTCACTTTGTGTAAGCTGTGAGGTTTATTTTTTCATCTCGTGATGGGAGGACTGGTACATCTGCAAAAAGTGATGTTTAAAAAGGGGCTAGTGGGGAGGTTATATGACACATTTTAAAACCATGCTTCTGTCTTCATCATGCAATGTGCTATGTGCTGTGTATGAGATGCTTGGAGATGTCTCTAGGCTGTGTATGAGATGCTGGGAGATGTCTGTGTGCTGTGTATGAGATGCTGGGAGATGTCTATGTGCTGTGTATGAGATGTTGGGAGATGTCTATGTGCTGTGTATGAGATGCTGGGAGATGTCTATGTGCTGTGTACGAGATGCCGGGAGATGTCTCTGTGCTGTGTATAGATGCTGGGAGATGTCTATATGCTGTGTATGAGATGCTGGGAGATGTCTCTGTGCTGTGTATGAGATGCTGGGAGATGTCTATGTGCTGTGTATAGATGCTGGGAGATGTCTATATGCTGTGTATGAGATGCTGGGAGATGTCTGTGTGCTGTGTATGAGATGCTGGGAGATGTCTATGTGCTGTGTATGAGATGCTGGGAGATGTCTATGTGCTGTGTATGAGATGCTGGGAGATGTCTATGTGCTGTGTATGAGATGCTGGGAGATGTCTATGTGCTGTGTATGAGATGCTGGGAGATGTCTATGTGCTGTGTATGAGATGCTGGGAGATGTCTATGTGCTGTGTATGAGATGCTGGGAGATGTCTATGTGCTGTGTATGAGATGCTGGGAGATGTCTATGTGCTGTGTATGAGATGCTGGGAGATGTCTATGTGCTGTGTATGAGATGCTGGGAGATGTCTATGTGCTGTGTATGAGATGCTGGGAGATGTCTATGTGCTGTGTATGAGATGCTGGGAGATGTCTATGTGCTGTGTATGAGATGCTGGAGATGTCTATGTGCTGGGTATGAGATGCTGGAGATGTCTATGTGCTGGGTATGAGATGCTGGGAGATGTCTATGTGCTGTGTATGAGATGCTGGGAGATGTCTATGTGCTGTGTATGAGATGCTGGGAGATGTCTATGTGCTGTGTATGAGATGCTGGGAGATGTCTATGTGCTGTGTATGAGATGCTGGGAGATGTCTATGTGCTGTGTATAGATGCTGGAGACAGGCTTCCAGGAGAGAGGAGGTGGCACAAGCTTAGGTATAGTAATGTTAGTTTCCCCTGCAATCTCTCATAAGGAGTAAATTTGGAACTTTCTAGAGAGTAGAATGACGGCTTAGGGAGAGCCTCTTTACAGGCATTCACTTACAGGCAAATGGCTGTGGAAAGTCCACTCTGTGACAGTGGGGAACGGAACAGGTTTATCTGGTTTCCATCCTTGTGGATCTTAGCTTCTTGTTTTGTAAAAAAAATATTTTGAAGAAAAAAAATCTGTGGCAAGTCTTTGCTTTTCTGTTTTGGTAATCATGAAAGATGAATTGTATGCTTTGATTTTTTTTAAACTGTGTTTAAAATACACATCACACAGAATTTGCAAATCCCACCATTTTTAAACTTGCAGTCCAGTGGCATTGTTAAGTATGTTCAGTGTTTTGCAGTAATTGCTCCTATCAATGTCCAGAACTTCATCATCCCAAGCCATTAAATAAAAACTTCCACTCTCCCGTCCCCTCACCCCTGATACCCTTGATTCTACTTTCTGCGCCTGTGACTTGGTCTCTGCCAGGTACCGCCTTTCTTGTAAAGCACAGTGACGTAGCATTGGGCTGCTCTCACTTAGCGTCTCCACAGCTCACAGATCCAGCACCCTACATTGGACTTTCATTCCTTGGACAGCGTGCTTTATTACGGAAAAGATAGCAGTTTTCCTCCGTAGCGTAGGGTGTCACTAAATCAAGTTCCCATGTGGACATATGGTAGTAGATAAGTTAGAGTTTCTAAAGATATCCCCCAAACGGCAAGGAGGGAGGGTCAAAAAGCACCAAGGCAATCGCCTACTGGTATTCGTGTTGTTTACATGCCCTGGTGATTAGACACAGTCCCTAGACCACTTTCTTGTTTATTTGCGGATATGAGCAATGGTATTCATTGTGAAGCTGGATTGTGACTTCTGTCAATAAGACTTCACCTCCTGTGCAGTGAAAAACTCATTGTAACTGTAAAAGCAAAGATGATGGTGATGATGGTGGTGGTGGTGGTGGTGAAGATGATGATGATGAAGGCTTCCTCTGCACTTTGTGGGCTACCTTCTGTCCCCCAATACTGCTTTGACTCACAGTCAACTAGAAACCCCTAGATAGTATAGTCAGGAAGAATAGAGAGAGGTTATATACTTGATACCACAATAAACAGGTTTTCACTAGACAGGCAAGTTTAGCTTTATTAATAAAGTTTTTTCTTCCTTGAATTTCCCTTCACAGGGCTGCTTTTAAACCCAAGAGATTTTTTTTTTCCAATAGGTGGTTCCTTTCTAGGAGGTCATGTTATGGCCCCACCCAGAGCTATCAATCCGTTTGCTGTCAACTGGTTTGACAATTTCTGTTCTTGATCACTGGTGGGTTTATATCTGTGCTGGTAACTCCCAGCCCTTTCAAGGCACAGAGGCGCAAGTTCCCTATAGCAGTGTTTGTTATCCGAGCCATCCCTTTTTCTCAGTGGCCTTGGTCTCCCTCTTGTTGTCACTGGGACAGGGTCTCATGTCACATTGACTTTCTCAACTCAATATATAGCTGAGGCCAAGCGCTCGATTACGGAGGCGTGCAGCAACATGATGTCCTGTTCTCAGTGATTCCTAATGCGCTGCCCTCTTTTCCCTTTCTCTGTTATCGCCTGGCTTTGTGTATGAGGCAGATTCAGAATTAGATTAATTAAATGAATGTTTACTTTGGTGGTGAGGCGGAAGGGAGGCAGGGGGGCAGGCCAGAAAACTACATGCCAATTACCCATGCAGCTTTGGATTTCCTTTTCTTTTGTACCGGGAGAGGTGCATGGACGGGCAGGTTTGCAGGTGAGGCTCGTCCTTCCTTTTTCCTTCTAGGACATAGGATGCAGGGGATGTGTGCACTGTGGCCAAGAGCTTCTGCCGTGTAGTTTGCTCCTGCAATAAATCTCTGCGCCTGTGTTTACTCTCTGCATGGCCTTGGACGGGTGGCCCAGATCATGTGTGTTTCGATTTAATTACCTATGAAATTGAGATAATGATGTGCCCTCCTGCGGCTCTTGGTGGAGGCTGAGAGATTGTGTTGGAGGCAGTTTTCACAGTCACTGTTCTAGTAGAGCGCCATAATCCTTACCAGTGTCACTGCATCCAGGGACCTGCAATGTCCACCTCTGTTCTGACAACCGCCTTCCTAGCAGACCCCAGACCCTTTTCCAGTTTGCTTCATGAGAGAGCACATATGAGCATTTTTTCAACTTTACAGGACTGAGGAGGACAGACAGGAGGCTGTGACAGCATGCCCCAGCTCTCTGGTTTCCCCTGCCAGGCTTTGGGAGAGTGTGTGGTCGGGAAATGCTCTCTTCTGTCCAATCCACAAGCCATTCCAACCAGCAGCCCTTCCCTTCCTAAATGAGATCTTGCTAAAACCCTTGGCAGGGAGAAGCCTGTGGAAGCACCGGGCTTGTTTCAGGTGGCAGACACACAGCAGGATGTTTACATTCTGCCTCTTGGCTCCCTTCATCTTGGATTAGTGAGGAGCCACTATTGACTTCTCTGCTGCGGGAAGGGTAGACAGCAGGCCTTCATGGGACCAGGCGACTTCATTATCACACGATAGTCATTATTGTGGAAACCTTAGCTCTCTTCCCAGCAGATGGACCAATTGTGAGCGCTGCCTTGAAAGACAC